>NC_039483.1:138711-246541 GCF_003590095.1 Trichoplusia ni
TGTTGACTGTGCTAACATGGATATACTAACACTGGACCCAACTGGACTTTATTAAAAAAACTGAAACATGGACTCCACTCTGGACCCCACCGGTCAGTACTAACTTCTACCCCATACTCGTCCAAATCCTATTAGAATCTTATAAAAATGGATACAAAAGTACTCGATCCTACCGGGCAATACTAAACGCGAAAATGATCGGTTTAGACCCCACGGAAATATACTAAACCCCATCTCCGATGAGACAAGATGTGTTGCGGAAGACGCAGAATATACACTGGCACCAGTCCGCGGGAGACCTCGTCGTGTCGCAAGCGCAGGGTTCCGCCCCGGCCTGGCCACTGAACGATAAACAACTCATCGCCTGTAAATACTATGAATAAAATGAAGGGAGGACGTGTACGCAAGGTCATTGGATGGAAATCAGCTGACTCGCGCGCCGCGTGCAATCCGGAAATGTACACCCATAGAAACAACATCCACCTTATGGAGAGAAAAACATTTTGCAACAAGCTGGTTCACTTTGGACAACACTACATTTCAATCTAAGTGAGTATGCTTAAATACTTTTTACATAAACTTTTGTGTGTTCATTGAGATGTCTGTCAACTTTAAGTTTAAAAGGCATGGCCCTATTGTGCTTGACAGGCATCTCCATTTTAAGGGTTGGTCAAAATTAGGATTCAGTGATGGGTGCAGTAAGACAAAGAGCGAGCGGACAGCTGTCGCGGCGGCGGACACGAGAGCTGCACGCTGCATATTAAAGTTCGTTGCACAGCTGTAATCCTTCCTCTTCCCCGGTCGCCATATTACTAATTTTGGAACCCAAATTCAAATAACTTTGAATTTAGATCACGCGCTACACCTAAACGCTGTCACAAACAATATTTTAAACTCAATTATAAGGTTGAATATTCTGTTTTCTGTCCGAATTTCGGCCAGTATCGCGATTTTTATGGCACCGACGCGAGTTCATTGACCGGACATATTTTATTTCATCGCGCGCTTCCACGTACACACACAGAGACTACACACCCACACAAGCGAAGTGTCGCACCCACACAGCCGCGAGCCATCTCTGCATGTTTGCGTCCACTTCGCGTAAACACAACACACCGCTCATTTGTATTGCGAATGTAATCGTTACTATAATTAATTATCATTATTGTGTCCCTTAATTCGCGAAAACAAAAAAAAAACTACTTTTTAAAAACAAGGTATAAACGTTTGTTGGTACGCAGTTATTCAATTATCTGATACGAATCTACCGGCAATATAGTTTCAGAATCGACTTCCTTTAATACATAACCTGACTCTGACTTATATACTAATACTTTAGTTATCTGTATGAACAAGTAATACTTACACCGCGTGTAGACGAGTACGCGGAAAGGTATTTTATAATCGGCACACGGCCCAACACGTATCATAATATCTCGAGATTAACAAGCGCGTAATGTGCCTGTGTTTGCCGAATTATTCCAGTTCAACAACGGGCGAACGTCCGATCGGGAGTTCAAAATAGACGCGGACACGATCCACCTCGCTCCTCGGCGACATCAAAAAATGTCGTTACTTACCACGACCACGCCAAAACCAATTTACTACACCTAGATTATGTACCATGTATTTTTGTACAATTGCAACACCGGTCTCGATGTTCGATATTCGATTTTTGACAAATGCAACACGGAAGAGTTACGTAAACGAACTTGGAAACTTTTGAATTTGGAGCTTGTTTTTTTTTTCGGCCGTAGCGATGACACGGTGAATCACGAGTACGTGATATTTAGGATCGCACATGTCTGTATCAGATTGAGCAATATTCTGCGATGAACTTCCTTGACCCGCGCGGGCTCGTCGCCTGCACTGTGGCCTGTTTTCGGCATTGCGTCATCATAGGTCACTACCACCCTAGCCCGCCATATTTTTTGCTCATAATATTCTCCGCACGTTAGTTTCTTCCTTTGTTAGACCATTTAAACTCAAACCATCTATTTTGGTAACTTAATATAGTCGTGGCTGGTCGCGTCGTAACTTAATGTGGCGTAATTTGATTGTGATAAACTTGTGTCAGAATAAGTATTTTATTTCTCTTTTTAGGGCAAGTAGGAGTAATAAAACTCGTTATATGGTCGGACAAACTCGGATACAAGTTTCCTAAAACGATGCTTTTTGAATAGATACATACATCTGTAGAGTAAATAAAAAATATACCTTCGTGTTTCTGATGTACGATAATAATTAATCTAATCATTTTATATCTTGCGAACCATAGACAATTTATTGCGCGTCCTTTACCGACATTACGTGTGCATAAATTATTGTCATTGAACAGAGAAATAGTTACAACAACTTATAACACAAAGTCGTTTGACCCAAACCAATCAATTTTTGACTCGAGTCGAGTAAAATAAGTATATTTTTAAGTGTTTGCTTCAGATATTTGCTGTAGACTTCACAACATTATGTAAAAACATGAAATCAGGTACGACACACATACTTAACAATCAATGTTGCGACAGCTACTCAGGAATTTGCAGCGAAGTGAAGAAATAATATGCATTATTTGAAAAGAGATCGAACAACATTTTAATTTAAAAATTGTAGGTTAAAGATAAAATTACCGGATCCTTTTGAACTTTTAAATAAAGAATCGGGCGTCGAGGTTAATTCGCGGTTTGAAATAACCGATCGCGAGTTATTTATTCGTCGAGTTCGCGCGTCAGCCGCCTGCCGACATATTTGTGGTTCAAGACCAGATAATGTGTGTGTTTAACATAATCAGCTATTACGTTTCCTTTAATGTTTAACACGAAAGAATACAACTCACTCAGTCGAGCTACCTGTTCGTTTCTCGAGCCATGCAAACTGTTTCATTCTTATTCTTTATGGGGACCTAATTGCACAGCGTGGCGGTGCTCGGTCACGACACGTGAGGCTTGACATCCAGGTGACCATTACGCGAGCAGGCCGCACGGTAGCCGGCAGATGCATCCATCTACAAACCTCCACTCATTATTCTGTTCTACATGCAAATTAGACCAATAATGTTATCGATTCTTAAAATATCAACAAAGAACGTTCGTTCCATTTTTTTCTGCTACAAGTAAAAACAGCGCATGAATTGAAGTTAAAAATGTATACTTTTTGCGATGCAAAATACTGCTTGTCGCATTACAAAGGTGCAGTACAAGGTCGTATGGCAGCTGGAAGGTCTAATTAAAGGTTTTATGTTTAAATAATTAAGTGGGCAGTGCCACGGTGGGCAGGTGTCGCCTTGTTTATGCAACTATAAAATCATTATTTAGGGACATGCCAAATTACGGACGCGCATTAATAACGCTCTCCTAGGTATTATTGCTCACGAAAGATAAATCGAAATTCTCATTTGAATATTCTGACTATAGTTTTTGCCGTCGGCTTTTGAATATTGCTTGTTAGCATTTGGGTATACTTAACAGCAGATGGAATGTACTATACACTTGTCGTTCGAGCAAATATAAGTCAAACTTAATGCGCATCGATCTTGTATCTCTCTGTCTCGCATATTCAGTTTGACATTTATCAGAAAGTGACAGTTATACAAAGTATCTTATCATTAGCTTCGATTAAAACCTTATTTCTCAATTTATTTTCCTATAATTAGTTTATATTAGCTCATCCATTACAGGTAGCGGCCTGCAAATAGAACTAATCTTTACGAGATTACACACTGTCACTCGTCCACAATTTGCCTGTCTGGATACTATTTAATTCAAAGTTAATAAACTAAGTTAAACGCAAATACCAAAGTCTTAATCCAAACGTGGCATGCATTAACTACATCATAGATAATAAATCTAGAATCATTTAATGAACATATTCGTTAACGAGCAAAGAAAAAAACACATGACTTTTAATTTTCTATCAAAAATATGAGACAAGGAATGTAAGTAGAATTTTGGTGGAGTCAATAAACTTGAAAAGAACCAGTTCCGATTTGTTTGAACACAAATATCTTTGACCAAACATTAGAAAAAAAGATAATACAATATTGTCGAATAGATACCCGACTTGCTTAATTACTTATCAATGAATCGTGGAACTCCTATTTCGAATTCCATTTTTGAATTTGAATCTTAATATTCGAACGAATGTTTCCTTTGACAGTTGTCTATGATTATTGTCGAAACAATATTTCAACCATTCCTGTCATCGTTTCATCCTTGTGAGTTCATTAACCAATTAATCATATTAGCGACTAACATTTATTGAATAAAATGAACAGATCCGCCATTTAAAGCCAGTTCAATTCATTTTGGAGTCTAGAGATTACTTTTTGCAGTCGACAATGTCTTATGTCACGTCAGTCGTTAAACAAAAGAATGCAGCCTTGAGTAATTGTGTTATGACAGATTTGTCTGTTTCCTTAACTTATTAGCGTTGAAATGGCACGATTCCTTTCACTTATACCATCACAATATAAAATTAAAAGGATTGATAGATGTGTGTATGACATTTGCGTAATTCTTTCGAAACGTTTCTTCCACCTCAAATATTCGCAATTTTGAATCTAGATATTCGAAAAATTGACGTCATTAAAGTCATTAATCTAATCAGCAAACATATACGTAATAGTTTTAAAAATGTAAAAACCGCGAGCTAGTCTGATTTATTAATTCATTGGCATTATACTCTGTGCTTATCTAGAAATTAAAAAACTGCATTGTTTTATCCGCTTATCTTCCTTGGAAACTTTTCTTTTCATAGTTGCACGCGATATGTAAGTAACCTGTCATTACTATTTTAATTTCCAAGACGCTATTTTTCTATGTTCGTTGCTAGTTTAATCAAGTTTTTAGTAATAACGTGTTTCCGCGTCAAGGAGAAATTTGATTTAAACTTATTTTGCGATTCCAAATTCTACATTTTGACAGTTTAGATTGAGAATGTTTTAGAGAAGGAAACATGTGGTTTTTTGTAGAGTCAACCGACCATAAACAAATAGAGATGATAATATATAAATGTCATTTAGTATTTACGTATTTTAATTTATAATTTGACATTTAGCAGTCTCGTGTCGAACTTACAGAATGTGTTGGTCAGTAAATGCAGTCAGTGGGTCAAATATTGGCCACAGACACCTAAAATTAAATATTTATCTGCAACCTTACTTGTTACAATACAAGTTTAGTTGCATCACAGTTTACGTAACATATCGCTTGCCGTAATATCCGCGTGAACGTTCCTTTTTCAAGTGTTCCATTTGAATCGGAGTTTTATTCTTTTTTACCATTGATTTATTTGACGACCCATTTATTTATATAGCAACACGTTTTGGTGAATAGCAACACATATATCTGGATGTCATTGTTTCTATTTTTGGATTTGCTGTTCCTTTTTTAATTCCATTTACGTTATGTGTTAACCTCGTTCGTACGCATTTTTAAAGCAACAATTTAAGAAATGTTATACATAGACTTTGTTTTTAAGTAGCTACACTTTAATCTCCCGGTACATACTACTCTTAAAACATTTTTATGCAAAAACAAAACATCGAAAATGTAAAAAATTGCCTGACAATAAGCAATTAAGTTAACTTACGACAGATACCGCGAACCAATTGAGCAATTCAACCAAATCAAGATTTATTGACAGGCCAATAAATTAAAAACAGTGTCGTTCTCATTTTGCGTTCATATCCCCATTTTACTTCACTTATTTATTTAAAGTAGGCGATTACAAAGCCGGATAAAGGTTATTATAACGTTACTTGCTAAGTGGCAACCCTGATAAGTTACCTAACAAATACGTAGAGATTGCATTTGTGCGCAATCTACAGGAAAATCAAACATCACAAAACAATACATAAGTTACCCGAATTGCTACAATCTGCAAAGAGTTGGTTGAAAAAATGTAACTTGCAAAAAACCGTTTTATATTTGCAAATTAGAGGGAACTTGACATAAAAAATCTTTCGCTATTTTATTTAAATGGGTGGCGATCACAATGTCACATATTCCAATAATATGGGGCCATTATTAAAAATGGTGTGGGTGTTAATTTTGGTCATAGACGATACCTTTTCCTCTATGTTTTCTGGCAGCCACATTGGCTACTGATAGATTCGTCATCGATCAAAGTCATTGACACGGCTGCAATGGACGCAGATATACTAGGATATTATGAGAGCACAGGCGTTCACTCAACTCTCGCGGGCCGCGGTGCATCCACCTTATCACGTTCGCAAGAGCTAGCACCAAAAACCATTGCGAAACAAATATCGAACATTTTTAAAATTCAAATCGTAATCAAAACATCTACCGATGTGTTTGTCGTGTCTATTAGATAAGAGCAACATTTAGATAACGCACACTAACAAAACTAGAACGTGTGTGACTTCGTAAACTCCTCCACGCTACTGCTCGCCTAGTACCCGAAACATAGAAACTGCTCACGAACGAATCTGAAACACAACATGAACGCAACTTTCACATGTGGAAAATCGTACACAAGTGCAAAATGTACATGCGTACACAGCGCATGCTCTCATTCTACGTGTATTTGGTCGAATGCCTGTGTGTTGTGTAGTGAAAACGCTTTCCTCGTACAACACGTATAATATGTATGTATGTACGTGCATAAGTGGCAGTATCTCATAGTAAAGGAACGCGTGTTAATAGCAAAGTTGTGTTTCCGCATAGGCAGTTCGTAGAGGCAACGAACATGAACGTGTGAAGGCTTGCCCCCGTGTGAACACGAGAGCGTCAACCTTACGAATTAGAAAAAAGTCGCTTTACGCCTCGCCTCGACGCATACTTACCGCCGGATTTTATATTTATACATTCTTAAAACTAGGCTCTTACTAAAATTAAATGCCCCAATTAAAAACTTAAAATTCTAGCACCCACTAGTTAATACCTAGAACAGATTAAATTAAATCTAAAGCTTAAATTGCTAGAAAAAATATCGAAAAGTGCTTCCTACGTCAAAATGTCGTCAGTCGCTGTGATTGTGACGCGCCTACACGCGCTCACGCACACCTCCAAGCGAGCCCACGTACGTCTGTGTATATAGCTACAACATTGAAACTTCGTACGTCACAAGTTGGCCTCCCGCAATCTCTGCGAGCCTGGTACCTCGTCTCCCCGTAATAAGCTGAAGATAACTCGCTTTTCTTGATCTTACAATAAAGGAAGGCATTATTTTAGCTTCCGTGTTCTTTTTTTAGATAAGGATTAAGAAAATTTAATCCGAATGTATTAATAATCATGTTACCACACAAGCTTTTAAGTATTCTCGGTATATTTCTAACAAAACCATGAATGGTATTTATTAATAAAAAAATGAACCCAGGTTTAAATCCCAGTCTCCCATTTAGGCAGGTCGCGAGAACCTGCAAGTCCTTTCATGTGACTAACACTAGCACTCGGTATTCAGAACTGCTGAGAAGGCACGATGCTTGAACGTTCGAAACGCACAACTCCTATCAATTCTGCTCGCCTGGTACTAAGTGTTCTAGTTGACGATCCGAGCGGTCACAAGATGACGATCGTAACTCGAGAACTTTAATCGATTCAATGCTTAGTTTTAATGAGATGAGATGAGTAATATTTTAATTATAAAAAAACACAACTAAGAAAAGAATAATGTACAACTGAAACTGAATACTAAAACAGCGCCCAGCCGCGCACCGCCATCTGTTATCGACTAGCGTCAAACTATTAAATTTATGATCATACTGGACTGAGACAGTATTTTTTTCTTTGGATACACAGTGTATGCGAGTGTACAATTTGAGGGATTATTTAAGGCAATGTGTCGCCAGGTTTAATTGAACAATGACAGGTGCACGGAGCCTGCCCCAGCCAAGGATGACTACTGGCGGCCGGTGCGCACTGGGACAAATGCCGGGAAATATTGCCTAGTTTTTTGCCCTAGGACATGAGCGGGACATGCAGCGCACAGTGCACTTCTATTATAATTAGTGTCTTTATCAGTAGATTGTAATTGGATGCGTCGCGTTAAAAACTAGATCCTTTGTGTTCCAGAATGTGAGGCAATTGTGAATTAAAATGTAGAGCCTGACAACTGCCGACCATTATAATTTTAAATATACACTCATTTTTGCCGTTCGATAAAAAAAGGAAAACGTCTTATCCGCAAATGGCGGAAACTTTGAAAAACGAAACTTCGAACTCAATTGTTTCTCGCATTCTAAATTTAAAATCAACCTGTAAACACGTTTTTAGGGTTGTACCACGTTCTAATATCACTTATACGTAAAAAATTACGTGTCCGTGAAATAAATATAAAATATACCAACCGAATCTTTAAGGTTCATGCAAAAGGTTCGAGCGTGTAATTTTTATAGTATGTCCGGATACGATAAAAAACAACCTGCCCTTAACAATTTAAATAACAAAGACCCAAAAATCCATTCGCCAACAATTACTTGTGCAAATAGACAAATGGAAACAATTTAGAAACAAATGACCACTTTTTGCAATGTGGATTGTTAAAAAATGCCATTGCCAAAAAAGCATTAAAACAGCCTTGTAATAAACTGCAATGGTTTTCGGCTGTCCTAGGTGGTCGGGCGTTTTGCAAAAAAGCTATTATTCTTTATGGTTATTGTTCAATTGTCATAAAAATCAAAGAGGATGCCGCAGTGATGTTTTTTGAGTTTGGTGACAACAACTGAAACTTTTAAAAGAGCGGATAAAATTTTAAATATGTAAAACAAGAACTTTAATACTCTCCAAATCACAAACTAACAAAAGTATGGCAACCACACAAAACAAAAATCGAACACATCCATAGACAACAGAAACAAAACTATTTAATAACCTAATACTATAACCTAAACTTCTATAAAACTGGCACTAGTTTGCTGAAATACGTACGTACAAAAAAAGTTATAAATTGTCTGTGGCGACCACCTGACGACATGTGTCATGTGACCAACATTAAACAGGACGAGTTTAGTATGTATTAGCTTACAACAGGTATTTAAGGCTAAATGGACGAACGAGACGCTGACAGTGTGTCAAATGATAATATTAACTAAAGGACATTTAAGTAAGCAGCATAGACTTTAATAAGTATAACATTCATAATATTATGATACTACATATTATATTACATAAAGAACTTCTATTTTTATTATATTTAATAAATATTATGACAGTTAGAAAGAGATGGCAACATTGCAGATAGGCGGGACAGAGCTAGAAAAAATATCGTAATCGATTTTAAATACAAATTATAAAAACCATTCTATTTGCATTAGTACTGGCTGCATATTATAATGTTATGTGCCTAGTTAAAATAAAAACCGTTTTTTATTTTATTCTATTTAACTAACGCTCACATTAAAAAAAAATATTAACAGGATGTTAACATGGTATATATTCTGAAGCCCTCCTCAATAGATGGGCTATCTAAGCCTGTTTTTTTTTGTCACCTCACTACAGCTTAAATTAAAATCTTCTGCTTAATGATATTAGTACTATTAATCTTCATTTTGACCAACCCTGTATCACTTGTGTAAAACTGTTCTACCAAAGAATATTGATGTATTTCTACAACATGAAACTAATGTTTTTCTCTTTCTTTCCAGATGTAAACGCGACCATCGGCCTTCAGTCTCACATCATCACTAATCATCATCTTCATCTCCACCATCACCAAATCCAATCTCATCATTACTTCATTAAGATAAATACTCATTAGTAAATAATGTTTTATACGACTGATGTTATTTTCACAAGAAATAATTGCACATATCTTCATGCATTTGTATTTTATATAAATTATTATAATTTTGTTGTAAGCCGATGCTACTTTGTTGATATGAGTTTTTTTTTTAATTTTTGTATTAAAAAAGTAACATCACTATTAGTTTAAGTAAATTGAATGACAAGCAAAAAGAGGCAAAGGGTATTTTGAATGGTTTTCTTCACACAGACTGTACATTATTTCGAGAGACCTTCAAAAATTGACCGCAAACATATATATAGAAAAAAATATTAGATATAAGACCCTAGTTTATGATTTTGGCTCCTTGAATACGTAACTTCCAACACAATTCGAGTTACCATGTTATACCTTCCGCTTGATAAAGTGTAAATAGAGTTGCAACGCTTTTCCAATGCTTCTTGTTGGCTCATAGATTCTATGTTTAATTTTCGTCTTAAATTAGCATATTCTATTATTATGTAGATAAATTAGATAAGACTGTATTAACTTTAAGCGGCTATTTTTTAAATTCAGTGTTGCCAATTAAGACTGAATTAATAAAAATTAAAGGATAACCTCTTTCGTCCTTCTTATGGTAAAAAGGCCCAGAAAGGATCCCACCCTACAAATTTTGAAAATTATGTATTTTTAAGCAAGTAAAGGCATAATATAGGGGGTAATAAAGATGTTTATATTATTTTGAAATTGAGTTTTTGTTTTTTTTCCACTTTTCCTATTTATATAATATCCATTCAAACTACTGTTGTTATTTTCAAATTGGCAAGTAAGTATACTAACAACTACTTTAACTCCGTATCAGGGAACAGAATAAAATACTATTATTTTACTTTCATCAATATTTCCGCACACATCGAACGACCTACTATAAAATTCTTATAACTTGTTATTTAGTACTAAAGACACAGCTATAAACATAAACAAATTGACTTCAATAAAAAAACCTCGAATAAAACATACATACATATAGCAAAGATCCACAAATCAACAATCATTTAACATTACGCAAAAGACAAACACTCAAGAAAAAAAAATACTTCAAACAGGCCGGCGATATTGGCAAAAACAATAGGAACCCTCGCAAAACTGACAAAGGGACTATTATAAACAATAATAGATGCATATACAACAATTGGCACACACTTACGCAAATTAGAAACACAAGAAAACCTCCTTTCTTCGTCATATTGTTGTTATTTGCGAGCATCAGGTAGGTCTTCCAGTGCAAGCGCAAATTACGAAAAATATAAGCGGGTTTAAGCTTTGATGTTTAAGATAAAGGTATAGATGAATCTGAAGATGATAAAAATAGTATAAAAAGCTTTAAGACATAAGAAATTCTGATAAATAAGTCAATTCCTGCTCAGGCAATCGTTGTCACCATCAGAATTTTCCAAACTATGGTGAAGTTGGTTTCTAGTCTAAGCAGATACAGCTAAGTACTAGTGTATTTGAAGGGCTTTACATAAAACCTGGGCCCCAATTCTGCTACGGCCGATGAATGAATGAAATTTGGCTTAAAATGTCAATTTTCGTATTATCTTAAGCATTTTTCTACACAATAATTGTAAATTCAGTACGGGACGGTATACTCAAGGTCAATACCATTAACTTCCAATTATTGTATTGGCAAAATACTTAAGAGAATAGGAATAATTTCAAACTTAATCCAATTGCCATTCATTCATCCGCCATTGTAAAATAGCAGAATCGGGGCCCTGATTCTAGCATTTAGCAATATAAAAATCATCAAATAGTCCCTCGTGTACCTTGTGTATCTATCATGAATAAAGACTTAGGATATTAGTGCCTTAATCTAACTATAGATACTCCTTACTTTAATATAGAACACCTTACAAAACCTCGCCAATATTCGCACTTACGACCATAACCTAGGTCAACACATTGCACAGCTAATGACAAACACTAATTGGTTGAGGTATCTATAAGCGATGACGCCACACCCGCCTCGACCAATCACAGCGCGGTAACTGTTGTTAATGGCAATCATTGAGCATTGATATTGTGAGTTTTTGAGGTCAATGTGATGGTATTGGTCATGTTTTGAATCAAAGATTTTGAATCAAAAGGTAAAAACGGGACAATGTAATTAAGGTTCCGCTGTCTGTCCTTCCATTTGGCTGTATCTCATGAACCGTGACAGGACAACAGTTGAAATAATGATTCACAGATGATGTACCTTCTTGTGTTGTAGCTAAAACTAAAAACAACAAATCGAAATCAAGATCGAGTTAGAGCAAAAGTTTAATTTGATCAATTTGATGGGTCATATGTGATTTTTCAATTTCACATGACGTCACTCCTAGCTAAAAATTGTATCACTTGACATAACCGAGTGTTATCATTTTAACCTTTTTTTATGTAGCTGACGGAATAAATAGCCTATCCTCCTATAACTCCAAGTTGATTTTAAGATTCAGGGCTTCTAAAACTGACTTAACATTTTGTATGAACATTAAGTATGTTTAAAGCTTATCAAAAGTTCTTTTACTTACAGAAATATACAGAGACTTTAGAAAGTAAATCTTATTTAAATACATTTAAGGCTTAAAACAACAAGCAACACGCATTACATTATCACCGCAATAATTATTCAAAACTCTACAAGATTATAAAAATAGAGTTTTAGACAACATTTTAATATTTCTATTAGTCTACTAGCTGACACGGCAAACTTCCTTCTGCCGGACTGATTTGTGAATCTAAGCCATCTAGGGTGCCACCCAAACGCATACAAAATAACATCCAAATCGATCCAGCCGTTTAGAAAGCGTTCAGTACCATACACGCGAACATTAGAACTCTAGACTACATACAATTCTTCTTACTACTTATTATTTAATACAAAAGAGTCGTGTATTAAATAATTTACATATAAAAAATGTTTTGTTTTTATTCTTCTGTCAGTATTCAAGTTTATAAGTATGAAGTTTAACAGAATGGTCGTTACTGATGGGCACTAACCAACACGCATTACGTGGCCTATAAAAATGTATTTACTGAATCATGTATATTCATAGATGAAATATATAATATATGATGGCCTAAGGCACATTTTAAACTAGCTGTTGAATGCGGGTCCGCCCGCTTCGAATCGAAAATGATGCCACGGGAACATAAAATCGGTATAAAACCTATGTGTTAATCTAGGTTATATAACTATCTGAGTACCAAGCTTCGTCTAAATCCATTCAGAGGTGTTTGCGTGAAAGAGGAACAAACATCCATACATACAAACTTTCGCGTTTATAATATTAGTAGGATTGGCGAGTAAAATCGTGCGAGTACGAATACATTGCTGTTTCCAACAGCTCTGTATCAAAAGTGATTTAACTTCGCCGGCAATGTATTGCAACTTGATCAATATTCCCGCATCGTTTAAATAAGCTTAAGAATGGTTTAGATTGAGCTTATCATATAAATCTAAGACCTATTATGGTCGCCGATTACTTAATATAGGTACAAGTTTTTTCTTTAATTTTATGTTGGCCATCAAAACATTAATAATGAAAAATGTGTTTTAAATATCTATACATGAATATGCAATTTCCAACGTATATATTTTTCTAGCCCTTTTTGGTCACTAAGGCAAAGAATATTTCAATATTTTTGTGTTATTTTTACGTTTAACTCAAAAACAAACAAGTTCTTATCAATGTTTTGTAATATAAAATAAATAAGTGCTTATCAAAAATTAATGTCATATGGTTTTAACTCTCACATTATGATATACGTTATGACGTCATACTGTACCTGAATTCGTGGACTTTGACATCACAATAGAAAAATAAGTCCTTTATTTTTCTATCAAACAAATACAAATATAGAAAACCTATCTGTCTCTTATAACGTCTTTATTTAACTCGTTTCCTGACTTTGGCAAGGATGAAGATGTTTTTCATGACGCTTTGTAAATTATGTGTATTGATATTAAGATTAACATAGTTTTAAAAAAGTAAATATAACTTTGTATTATTGTAAAAAATATAAAAAACTAAATCAACTTTATCACAAATCTAAGTTATCATTTGACTTAAACAAACAAAGGCACACACTATCAAAGACTAGGAAACCAGACAAACAACAACGCCTTCCCAACACGAAACAAATATAAATAACATTACTAGGGGCACATAAATCATAGATGCATGAGAAAGGTCAACCGTTAGTTCTAAATTCCGAACCTGCCACGGGTAATCGCGACTGCTCAGATACGAGTGACTGTAATAAGCCATTATCGAAGTACTAACCTTTGATGAATCGTTTAGCGGTACCCATGTAAGCTAGCCGCCTATGTAGGGTTGGGACCCGTTAAACATAGATCTAGGGATGTGTGCGGAGGTTTGTTTTTGTATCGATTGTTTTGGTTGGTGATTTTTTGCTGTGTTTTTTTTGGAAATATATTGAGAAGTATGTTAAGGGTTAGTGTGTATTTTGGAAGTAAGTAAAAGTTAAACTTACTAATAGACAATTGATAAATACAAAACAAAGAAATACTTTATATGTAGTTGCTAGTTTTTTTTACTTTTACAAACGCTCCTCAAGGTTGTAGTAGTATACAGTACACTACGTCAGAAAATAAAAAGAAAACATAAATATCAAACTAAAAACAAAACAACCAAAATCAAAACAAATCACTACTAAATTACTCTCAACCAAAAAAAAACATCAAAAAATCGTAATCGATAATACTACAAGTATCGATAATCGATATCCGCGTAGCCCAGCCCGCGACAGGATCAGGGATACGCGGCCAGTGGCGCAGTGGGTCGCCGGCCGCTCGGAATGCGGAAGGCCGTCATCTGCGCTACACCCCGCGCGACCATGGGATTTGTCGAACCCACGATAACTGTACCGGCGATCATTAGATAGCCCTTTGTAGTTCATGCTGCCCTGGTACCGAGTGCGCGCTCAAATACATCAGATTTGATAGGTTTATTCATGTACTTCAGGTATTTTTCCATTTTAAATGAAATCTTTTGTGTTTTTTTAACGCTATGTTATTGACTATTTTAATGTATTAAAGAATAATGGTCTTGCTTATAATGATCATTTTTTTTAAGACAAGTGAAAGGATTTTAAAACAAATACAATTAATGTAATGTTATGCGTAAAACAAGTGCACTTTTTAATTATACAGGAGTCAAGCTGTGTAACTTTTGAATATCGAATAAATTATATACCATGCTCTTTTTTCAAGCCACAAAAAAATGGCCAGTATGATAATTTTAGCTCTCATTAATCGATTACAAACAAAAGATAAATTAAAGTTCTCGATTCAACATTCAATTCGAGTTCAAAAGGTGAAGTTCGAGACCTTTGACCGTCTTGTTAAGATCTTAATGCACAGTAGTCTGCAATAATTACTTTCCGTTAAGTTTTATTAACTATATTTGGTAAAATCGTGATTTAATGTCAGTTGGGTTGAATGCCGCGGCCACTAACAGGTGCCACTTGACCTTTCATTGTTGAACAACATTTCACCGAGACATTGATTTTATGTATTCTTGAATTTGGGCCAAACTTTCGTTAAGGCATTTTTGTATTGTGTTACTTCCTTACGATCTCCGATCAATCGGAGAATTGTAATTATTCGAAGTTACGAGTAAAACCTTGACCTCATGATACATATTTAAGACAATAAGCAAGCTAACTATTACTTATCTTATCAACAACACATACGCATAAACTTTCCTTGCAATTAAAATTAGCTGCATACAACCTATTTACCAAAAACCTCCTTTTGACCTCCACGTTTCTAATCCATTCACACTTCAATCTCAAGACACATCTCATAGCTTCGTTCCCGTGTGTACCGGTATTTAACGGTACCTATATAAAATCATTCGTAGGGCAGCCGATAAAAAATGGAGCCTGTCGGTCCTATCACCCAAAAAACTATAGTCCTGTTACGAAGGGTTAGTGACCTTCAAGGGTGGAACGACCTATTTAGATCGAGCTGTCATTATGGGATGGACAGGACAAGCAAGGTATAAGGTATCTATTTAGATATATTTCAAATGAATTAGGATTTTTTTTGTTTGGTGTGGAATTTTGTTGCTTTTTCTAATTTGATTTGCTTTGATTTGAAATGCTGGTTTAATAACAGTTGAAAGTCACAACGATTATAACTGATGTTTGTGAATTGCATGTTTTGATTCTAGATAATTCTACTTATCTACTGCGAATATTGTTAAAAATGCAATTAATATGGGAATCTTTAAAAATAACGTAACAAACGAAGCGAGATAGAAATATTAAAATAAATTTCTTAGCTTCTAAATGGACGACACAATTCATATACATGTCAATTGATGTAAGGCTTAAATAACCACTGCCTAAATAAAACAAATCTAATTAAAATCTACAATATTCATTATTCTTCAAATGACATTAAGATTAAATTAAAAATTAAGTAAAACAATGCAATAATTACAAAACATATTTCCCCAGTGCCTTATCTATGAAGCTATTAAACTTCTTGGTATGTGTATTATTAAAATCTAGTAAACCAAAGAAATAATGAATTCATATGACCGATATTGTAGCAGTAATGTAATATTGACGACTATCGCCTTAGCACAATCTTAATTAAACAATCAAAATATTAAATAAACCGTTTACGAAAGGACTAGAACAAACGAACGATTTTTATAAAATACTATTCGGTATTTTGACAAATATTTCGTCAATTCCGATGCTTTTATATCGAATGACATTTTCTTCAAATCGATATTGGTTATCGATAAGGAGTAGTGATGATTGTAAGAATCGATTGTTAGATTAAATCTTATGTAGGTTAGTGCCAGCAAGTGACAAGGATACATTTAATGCTCTATAAAATGAATGTAACCTTCAGGATATTTCTTGAACGAAGTATTTTAACGAGTTTGATACATGAATACGTATTACTGCCTCTTACCTTACTTTGTATAATAACAGTAGAGCCTAGAGCCTCTGGAGCCAAGTGACGTTTTAAAATCCTTATCGACAAAAGAAAACGGTCAAATGACATAACGTAACGAAACGACATATTTTAATACCTACTTGAGCGTTATTTATTGTAGTAGACAATTGAGTACCTATCCAATATTTTTCTAAACTTACCTGGCGGAATCAAAATATTTTTTTAGTCAAATACCCTAATGTAGTAATATCACTTGGCTACAGAGGCTGTTCCCTTATTAACATATAACAGATACATAATTATACGAAACAATTAACCATCACTCTCGATTGCAAAGCGAGTACAAACGTAATCGATACAATTATTAATTCAACGAAAATGATAGCAATTACTTATACCTTTTATAAAGTCGCATACAATGTGTAATTCTGGTACTGGCTTTATGTAACAAAAATAACCACCACCTGCCCTTTAAAAGTCGAGTTATGTAAGATAAAGATATTTTATCGATGGTCTGTACTTTTTATCTGCAACTAATTTCAGCTTTAGCTCTGTTCTATACCAAGGATGTAATTTAATATGGCTGGAGGCTTAACACTAACTCTTAAAGCGAGATCCTTATATTTGTTAGAAAGAGACACCGCTCTACTTCATATACCTCTGTCCCGCTTCAACAACTGCGTTAATTATACTTCGAGATTCAGTGTTGTTGTTATCTTTACTCGGCTAGCAAACCCAAACGACATTAAACATCTTAACAAATGAAACGAATTAAAAATGGCAATTAGCAGAGACAAATGTAGAGTTGATCCATAGACGTGACGTATTGACTTCAGGTGACAATTTGAGAGGGAAATAAATTGTCTTTGGACGTTCCAAATTTTTATTATCTGTATTTAAAGTCGATTTAACGTAATTGGGTAGGAGAGGAAAAAATAAATAAAGAAGGCTGTATGCTGTAGAGTTTTATACAGGTGCAATTGAGCTCTTAAATAGTGTTCATTTTAAGTCCTATTTTAATCTCTTGAAGCGTGTCTGGTATCTCGTTGTATGTATAAAAAGCGGGAAATTTATTCACTTATCATTTCGTTCATGAGTACCTAGAATACTTAGTAGTTATGTGTTGATTTCCTTTAGCCGTTTATTTAAATTAGTGCTCTGTTTTCAAGATAAAGTTTTGTGGTTTAATTTTGTAGAGACTGTGTATTTTGAAGTTGCATTGTTACATTTTGTCGTAAAAACTATTTAATAATGATATACAACGGTTTTAAACTAACACTATAGAAAAGTCTTTATCAGCATATGTCAATATATTTGTTAAGAATTTGTTGATTCCTCAAAAGAGGTATATATATTTCTACACGTTTTATGTAAACGATAAATAAGACACTAGGTAGGAGTCAGCAAGGAATAAGTAAGCCTCTTATAAAAGAATGGCTTAAATTATTCCTTTATTTTCTCGTTCCATTGCATAAAATACTTTTAGAAGACCATAAATATAAAACCTTAGTGCAAAGTCTAGTCTAAAACCAAACTTAATTAGTTATAATTAAGAGGACTTGACAATCATTTAAACTTTAATTGTGTAGCGTAGGCTTGTAGTGCATTTTTTATGCTAATTCCGTTTTTATATCTCAATTTAGACTTGATCAGAAAATACCATTCATAAAAACTACGTTTTAGTGTTTGTAGGAAAAATAAAGGTGAAGGTAGTTCAATATTTTGTGTCTATACCCCGCGTCCTTAAAACTCGAAGTCCGAAGTCCTTTAAGAAATCAAAACAGAGTCGAGTACATTCATTCTGGTAACCAAACAACTCGCTTATGAGAAATACATACAACGTTGTACCCGTGCTCGTCTAATGTTCCCGAAATAATACCGTGGAGCGCCTCGCGTTCGATCAAACGCTTTTAGTCCTTTACCGGTCCAATAAAAACTCCTATTAATTGCGTAAGCACATGTAATAAACTTTTGGATTGGTTAAAAATAACCGAGTCAGGCGCACCACCGATCGCCACAGTATAAATTCTTAAAAAACATAAACTTCACAAGCGTGTACAGCCAAACGGTTATAAATGACATCAACAACATTCGAATCTCGAACTATTTCCCGTCGAATACGAATCAAATTGGAATTATTTGAAATTTTGACATATGACATTTTGAAGCTAAAACTGTTCCTGAAATCTATGATTCGATTTCGATTCTAATACACAAAAAATAGAGTTTAGTATAGTTGTGATGGTTTCGTGTAGTTGCATCGTTACAGCGCGAGTGCGGTGCGGCTAGGATATAGGTCATTGCTCCCCTAAACCTGTGGAGTAGTCAGGGCAGTTCACCTCCATGTTTAAACTGCCCAACTTGTATGTGCTCTCTGTACAGGATACCCGGCATTACGCGGCCTCGGACGAGTGACCATCCTGCGTGTGATAACATCTAGTTATAGGAACATTGCTCGGTCAAATGAGGGCTATATTTCTTGGAAACATTATGTTTTGGAGCACACGCAACATATTTTTATGTTTACAACCTTTTTAGTCAAATTGTTGTTAGTGTTAAATCACGAATTTATGATCTGTGTATGACAGAGTGATTATCACATACGAGAATTCTTCATTTGAAATCAGTCAGATAAACGTTTTTTAATTTCAATAACAATAATAAAAAAATCAATCTTTGAATATTAGTAATGACAATTAGATTTTAAGCCATTATTATTGCCTAAAACAAGAACTACACAACAACAGTGGCTTTGCACTAAGGTTTTTTTTAAAAAAGCTGAATCAAAATTTTAGGCGTAATTATGTAATAAGATTGATCTTAAACCATTTGATAACCTTTTCGTACTATGTTATGTCAATATTCTAGGTTACAGATCGTTGTAGCTTCAATTTATAAGGTTCAGCTGTTACAAAACCTGTCTTACAAAACCAATTTAGAGCATTATATTCAACTTGAGTCTATTGACAAACGGATTATAAGCTAACATTTTATAATCATAAAAAACTTGATAGATTTTTAAAAGTTAAGCTAGACTATCTTTATTGTGTTAAGTCTCTTTAACAGGTATGCTTATGTAAGATACATCAAAATGATGAGTCTATTTCGAATTTATGATTTTCATGTCATGTCTCAAACATTCTTTAAAAAAATACAATGTAATTAGCTCTTAATTTGTAACAATTTATACAGTATTCAATTATAACAAGATCAATTCTATAGTCTAAACTATAGACAATCTTAGTAGGCATTGACCATAAACTAACATTTTTTGTCAAGTATTAGGCATAGAAAGACGCTATAGAAACGTTAAATTACTGATCTAATGAGTCTACTTGTACCAACACGATATTCCCATGAAGGCGAACCAGCAAGGAACTCTATAGATCACTCTACAATTACCTCTTTAAGCAAGATTGTCGCATTATACGGCGTCCTGAAAGCAATAGTTTTGATCAACCTCTGAAATACTAAGTATCAGACTGTTAACACGTCTATTTGGGGCCATGCCTTGATAAATGAGTAGTGACTTACCTAATTCCGTACTTACATAAAAAATATTTACAATGCAGAATGATTAAAATGCATATTTACAATGCACTATTTTAGCAGAACAAAAATACCTGTCATTTCTGTTTTGTTTTTTTTTTCACTTGGCAACCTAAACTCAAAGTGACATTCGATTTTTTAATTCAAAGTCAAGAAGGTTTGACGCAAAAAGTTTAGATATGTTTCCGGGTGTGAAATGTGGTCGGACCATTTGGTTTCCAACGCATTTGGCGATAGAAACAAAAAATGGGATAAGTCCAAAGCGGTTTGAATTATATTTTTTGGATTCCGTCTATAAAGACCAGACTTTTATTTGATAACTAGCTGAAGTTTGCATTTTCTCGATTTAGACATATATGGAATAATCGATTAACAAGATAGATTTTATTGCTGTTTAAGTGGTGAGATCAGTGACGTTCAGTTAATCGTTGAACAACGCCATCTATTGGCAGATGCAGTAGAAATCTTTAACAAAAATTGAAAGATAGCGCTCGACGCTTTTCCTATACAACTAACCTCAAAAAGGTAACCTTGATTCTGTTTTAATATATGTGTTAACTACGAAACTTTGTGAATTACGAGGTGCAAATGTTAAACAGAGTCTACCTAACAGGAACTATGACATCCAAAAGATGGCACAAAACTATGACATCCAAGGATTTTGTTTGAGCAAAATCAATCTGTTACTAAATTCTGCATCACCCCATGACTGACATAACACCAAAGGCATTAATTTAGTCATTCCGCCGCCAAATACAAAAAAAAACTATTTTCAAAAACACAAGCCCCTTTTCCCCGTCACTAAGGTATAATTACTCTTGTAATAGTTCGAATCATTAAACAAGTGTTAATGCATCACCTTATGCAACACAGGCTGCGTCTGTAAACAATGGCTGGTGTTTACACTTCCGAATACAGGGCCGTCAAATACTAAACTAGATTTCATACAACAAATGTGTTTCACACAACAAATGTATGTTACGCAATGCTGTGGACCCGTGGATGTTGATGATGGATTATAATCTATTCGTGGACATTGAAGCGGGACTGTCTTAAAACTTAAATCTACGCAACACTACATCTTAAAGCAAGATCAAATTAAAAAACCTCAAAAGGTTATCACTTTCCGACCCCACAACTTTGAAACGACCCTACAAATGTTGTCAAACACGTCTAAGAATACTTGCACATAATTCACTTATAATACAAAATGAAATAAATTGATATCACTCAAAATGTTCGGGATTTGATGCCACAGAAAGTCAGACAGACCGACAGGCAGATAGACAGACAGACAGACCCGCCAAACTTGTAACACTCCTCTTTCTGCTTCTGGGGCCAATAAGAACTTTCTAAGTTTCTCCTATGCTTAAACAATTGCCGATCATTTCATAGTTTACCACAAAAGAGAAACGAAAAAAAACAGCCACAAGAATACATACAAATTCAGAAAAACATTTTGAAATCATATCTCATAGACAACAAATCTATAACCTCATTCCAAGATACCGTCGAGAGCATTCTATTTTTATATTCCCGCCAAGATTTCCGTCAACTCGCGCGCAACCCTAAAGCCGTTTCGTAATCATAAACGTTTCCTTGTACCATAGCTGTTTTTGCTACAAGTATCACGTGTGTTAGAAACGCGTGAGAAATGCATCTTGTATTCTAATAAGCCAGTCGCTTCCTCTAGCTTCTAGCATATAACGTTACATATCTATGTTGCAATATGCAAAAACATGTCTAAGTTCACAGACTCTTATTCACAAGGTTGTGGACCCTAAACAATATGTCTGGTTTTTTTATAACCCGTTGTTTAATTAGTGCTTATTAAGAAAGTGGTGTCTAACCTTTTAATTACAGTTGGGGTCAGCTTCCCGTCTCACCGGATACAGCTGAATCTTTGTTTTAAATGGAGCGTCGGTCTTCATGATCTCTACTTGTCATTAACTTAGCGACACAGTTGATTATTAAATGATGCAACGGTTTAATCACGGCTATTTTTCGGGGGTGCCCGACTAGTTTCGGACCCAACCGGAGTCCTTAATCATGAGCTGACGCGCGTTTACGGTGCAGGATGACTAAATAAAGTCAGATGGACTCTGGATCCCTGCTTTTCATGAATACGCCTCACGAAATTTACTATACTAACATTAAAAATTGTAAAATATCCTAAAAGTATAATCGCAATATCAAAAACTTAATCTGTTGTCACGTTTCGTTCGTAAAATCATTTTTTATTTACAAAAAACATCATCTGCTGCGTGAATCGTTAATCATGGCGTTTTTAAACGAATCCCGAAAAAAAGATAAACATCTTGTCTATGGGTAACGCGAAAAATTAAAAGGAACGTGCGTGTCCGTTATAAATGATTTATTGAATGCGAACATTTGATCGTGTTAGATAAAAGGTAAACTAAAACTTTTTGGATTAAAAATGTAATATTGCTTGTGTCTTTCTGAATGAAAATATTTTTTAGCCTCTGTACCTATAAAGACACTACAGAAATAAAAAGGAATGATAATTAAACGCAGGCTTTTTTCTATTTGAAATACTTATTGGTTCGATTCGATAATCAATGTTTATATTTTAATAGAACGACAAATATCTTTGGTCGTTACCGTTACCGAAAATTAGTAATAAAAAGAGTTAGTTAAAGTGACATTACTTTGAATTATTAAAATTTTGAATACAAAATATTCTTCAAGGATTAAAAGGACTATGTGATATATTTATATACGAGTATACAAAAAAAATACTTACCAGCCTACATACTTCCCTATATTGGTCAAAGACCTCTTTTCATATCGAAAGGCTTACACAAATATTTACATAATAAAATATTACGACACGAAATAATTTAATGAGAAGATTCCTATCAACACTAAATACAGGATAAAGAAAATAGAATACCAAGGAAAGAATAATGCCTAGTTGTTAATCTAGATCGGATCTAGACTTCCTAGGTATGTGTGTAACACTGACTAGAATCAAACAAGCTGCAAATACCAAACTAATGTATTTACATTATGTTTCCAATTTTAAAAAGCTGTCAATTATTTTTTTTTAATTTATTGGCTTGGCTTCATGGTATATACTTATTCTACTTTTTTTTAGATTAATAATGTGAATAAAAGGTTTGTTGGTAAGGTTGAATTATACATGGGTACATTTAAAAAATCCATAGACTGTACAGTGTGGAAGTATGCAAGGCCTCGCCCTGCGGTTGGACAGTAATGACTGAACAAGAAAAAATAAAATATTTAACAAATATTTAAAAGCATTGACCGAGCGTCTTTAACATATTAAAACTACTTATGTTTTTACGTAAGAATGTACAATAAAAATAACAAGCCATCAAGTTTTAAAGTTTCTAACCGGTCAGGAGCGAGTCGAACTCACGATAGTAAGGGTTTCGTACGAGAAATCGAGAAGTAACCGTCAAAATCATGACGTTAACGACGAATTCAAAGTCATAACGTAAACGGTACTTAACCTCCATTTTATTGTTAGAAAATCTAACTATTACGGTTCATGAGATACTGTCGGGTGCCAGACGAACTTACAGATAGAGATGCCTCAGAACATGGAACTCCGACTTAACCCTTTAGGTGCGGAATCCTAAAAACAAAATTCATTTTTACAAATATATTTGCAACTGGTTCAAACACGCATTTTTTTTAAATACGGTAATTAATATTTATTTAACCTTTTATAAAATTATCCATAATATTATAATCACGCTATTTCCCCATCAAGGGGAACAAAACTTCAAGAAAATTTAATACAATCATTAATTATATTATTAATCTTTATTATATTGTGTAGAGTCCATTAAATGCAATTGACCTTTTAAAAACACCAAATTTAAAATGGGTGAAAACATTTTCTTTACATTCTTGAAAAAAATATTGAGTGATTATTAGTATTGGATTTCTTAATCTCTTTTTTTGTTTAACATTTAGTTTTTGACGGTTTTTTTAACGAAGTTTTTGAGCAAAAGTTCACCAAGATTATTTAACCTTTTTTAAGTACCTAAACAAATGGAGTTTAGCTACGTAAACCCATTTTAAACTCGGATTAAGGTGTATTAACTAAACTCCGAAGTACCAGGATCACATAGCTGTTAAGAGTTGTGACGTAACCACGTCGCGTATTAGGAAAAACGATAACATTTTCTTGTGTCATAATGGCTATTGCTATTAGTCCAGAAATCATTGTTCATAACAATATCTTTAATATTTACTTATAAATATATATATGGATGGTGTATATTATAATAGGTGGCAAATACGACAGTTTATTTACCTTGCAAACGAGGGGTCAGTTTGAAGTAACGCACTATTTATTATTTATAAACAGAAACATTCGACTTCACATGACTACATAAAAACCTAAATATACCTCTAATTGTATTTATATAATCATGTAAAAATGTTTAGATTGTATCTAATACTGTTTATATGATTATTTATTTACATAATAATATACAATAAGCTCTCCTTAAGACATATAAAATAATGTTTTATTTTCTCTAAAGCTAACAATTTCAAATAACACCTATAATGGTAAATATTTCTATAGTGTTCAAAACAATTTAATTTACAAGAATATACATAATATTTAATACTATGCAAAACAATTATAAACATTTTATAATATTTGCAATAGAACAACATTCAACGGCATATTTTATCTATGGACGGGCACATACTGCCAACATTACATCTATTACATAATATTCTTATGTTGGTAATGTAACAGTCATCACATTTCCATAGACATAGCAAGGTGCGTAAATAAAAAAACTATAGATTCCCTTACAACTAATGGCGAACGATTAGTACCGATTACGTATGTTTTAAAGATTAGAAATTAAAAACAGAATAACAGGTGTATTAGGCACAGGTGGCAATACTTTGCACTTGTAGACTGATTTAAAAAAATAAGGGATGTACTAGAACAAAATTATATAGAGACGTTGGAATTAAAAAGATCAGCTGTCAACTCAATAGTCTGTGGAATAAAAATATTAAATAAATAAGTTTTAGTTTAATATGTTTTTGTGTGTCTGAAATTCACATAATTATTCTGAATCGTATATGTTTTCAAATAATTCCAACAGCAAAAGCATTTATTATTTTCAATTAAAATTGCAAATAGGTTTCCTGGCAGTAAAATTTAATTCAAATTAGAAATTTCATTATTTCTCGCATTATTTTTCATCGAAGGAGAACTTAATTGTACTATTAGTAAATTATGACTTATATGAAAACTACAGATGTCAAGAGGAAAATGTGTTGCCATAATTGCGACTCTGTGTGGATGTATCTGAATACTACATAGTACTACATTTTGCAAAACAAGCTGTCACGAAGATTATAGCTTAATTAACGCTTGAGACTGGAATCGGGTAATTATAAAACACTAATACTGAAATAAAACAATGATTCGGTTAGTTCTTATTAAAAGTATATAAAACGTGAAATTTTGTGTTATTTAACGAAGCTGTCTTTTCTGCACTCTTTTTTAGCCTTAGCTTGCTTTGAGCTTTACCGACTTTTTTTTAATTATTCACTATTCAAATTAAATAAAACTGCACTTAATATTTTTTTTATTAAAAATACACAGAATAAACTCCAATTTATATAAAGGCGTATCGCCAAATAGACCTGACTGACGCACAGCCAAAAAAAACAAAAAAGATCAGAATTTAAAATAAGAACAATACTTGACGTCCGCTCCTGTTCCAGCCAGTGGCACGTGCTTACAAGCATATGTTCTACTATAATTGCAGAACTACCATATGTCTGCAATTCACACATTACTTTACACATCCCATAACCCTTATTTCAATTCTCTACGGTTCATATTCGCTTGATTGGCTGTTCAGTAAATTCGTTACTACTTAAACTAGATACTAGATCACCTGTACAAATTAATGTTTGAATGTTGTGTCTTATGATGCCTTGGTATTAGTGGGAGGCATTTGCATACCTAATCGACTTAATAATGAGAACTCTTGGAATTCACACTGCGAGTAGAATAGCTAAACTTCTTGAAATATTTTTTGTAACTAATTAAGTATGTGTGGTAGTACTAAAAGAATGATATTTTTTCTCTTTATTTATTTAAGGACTTTTGTACAAAGATACATGGCAGTCCCATTGCACCCGATAGAAAACAATGATGTTTCTATTTTTGCTTTTAAGTCGGTTATGATTGATTTGTTCAAAAATAGAAATATAATATTAATAATAACAACCATTTACTGTCCCACTTCTGGGTGAAGGACTCTTTCTATTTAGAGGGAAAATGAATAAAAAAATGATTGCTGTAACACTAATAATGATGTATGTTATAAACATGTCATTGCTGCAAAAGGAACGTAACAGATTTGATGAAACTTACACAGATATCACATGTACACACAGAACAATTGACTTCTTTAAGAAAACATTAGAACCACACAATTAAACCAGTCAATTTGACAACTTAAAAAATAATGAACGTTAATGAATAAACGTTTAATCGTAATATTCATAACAGGGTGATACAGGCGGCCATGACATTTGCGCGCGTTTAACAGGCGTCGTCGAGTACAGCCCAATGTATCCATAACCTTATTTTAAAGTAATGTCGCTGACAGCGGCGATTCGCTGAAAAAAAAACATTTAATATTCTATTCCCACGATTTTATACACTCACTTTTCTTGTTTGTTTGTCGTTCCGGTTGGATTGAATTGAATTTTGAGGCACTTCCCGATAAGCTAGCATGCTGATTTTTTTTTTGATAATTCAGTTTACAACTATAAACGATTGACATTTAAAAACGTGGGATTTAGATATTTTTGAACTATTAATTATTGTTTTTAAATTAAATTAATCTACAATGAACCCTATTTCTTTTTAATTTAATTAAAACCTTTGCAGTCACACATAAAATCAATCGGTTTTATGAAACTGGGTTTTAAAACGCGAGATCAAGATGTTTAATTTAATTCGGTTTTAATCTTGATTTTCTTTATTTATTAATTATTTTGGTATGTTAATCGATAATTTATCGGTTTTTATTCTCTTAAAGTCTGTTAAACTGTTATTAAAGTAATTATAACAGTGTGCAATCGTCTGAAAACAGTACTTAATGTTTTATTATGCAGATAAAAAGCATTGGACATTCGTTAAAACTTTGGAGGGCCTTCCACCACTTCTTAAGTGACACTGTTGCATGTGTGTGAGCGAGACGGCGTACTACATGACGTAGAGCGCCATCTCTCTTTAATAGCTGCAAGAGTTATATTTAATGATTATGGTAATAAGTCCCAAAATTGATTGAATTAATTAAAAAAATGATATTTTCCAAGTTTTTTATTTTCAGTGCTCTGCAAGCATTGACTCTGTCAAATGTTATCTACCTTCTAAGTACGTATCTATAAATGAAACAACTAAATAGTAAATAGTATGAATATTGATACTCAAGCCGATCGATAAATGAAATAACTAAATAGTAAATAGTATTAATATTGATACTCAAGCTAAGGAATCCGGTTATATAATCCCAAAAAACTATAAAAATCAGGTTCTAATGCAAATGTAAGCCTCTGGATAATGTTAGAGTATTAGTATTTTAAACCTGTGTAACAATCTAAGTACCTGGGGAAAAGTGGGGTTATCATGAGTTCACTAATAATTAACAAATTGGATACATTTTAACTCTCGGTCAGTGACTTAGGTATATTAGTTGGTAAAGCGACTAGCGCTTTAAGCTAGATGCAGGTTCGAGTCCTATCTGGTTTTTTTTGCCACATTTTTTTGTATTTACGAATTTTTAAACTATTTAAACGTACATTTCTGTATATCGAATCAAAATTTACCCTTTCCACAAAAAAAGCTTTCTATTGACACAAAAACATCAAAATCGATAAAATAGTTCCCGAGATTATTCCCTACAACGTAATAAACTCACAAACAAGTTTACAATATCATTGAAAATAATACAAAATTACAGCCAAAATCAATCTTCATTTCAAATAACTCCACTGCATTTAAAAAGATTTCAAATTAAAACTGGTTAAACTTGTAATTAAATTAACTTCGTTACCCTTTAATATAATTTAGCCTTTATCAGAATAACAAAACGTCGCAAACAAGTGTTAACAATGCATTGTAACAAGTCAATGAACCGATTTTAAATAGTTTTTTCTTTTTCGATTTATTTACCCGTTCCTACTTGATTGTCGGCTATTCAACTCTACACACAACGTGTTAGATAAGGAACAAAACGTTTAACTTATCATTACTTTACATATAAAACGCTTTTAATTATTTACAAGGCAATATTGTTTTAATATTTGGCTGAAAATTGTAAGAGTGATAAATTATATGAAGGAACTGAAATGATTTTATATTAATGATGACTAATCTTTCCCACATGTACATAAAACTGAATTAAAATCGCTCAATCCGTCCAGGAGCTATGATCCCACAAACGGACAGACAGTCTCGTCAAACTTATAACACTCTTCTTTGCGCGTCAGGGGTTAAAAATTATCAACTTTCAAGGGCCCTTGTACCTCCAATAAGGTATCAAAGTTAACATTAATCATTTATTTACAAGAAATAATCTCATTTTATGTTTAACCTTCTTAATCATCTAAAATTAGTAGTATCTAGGAACTAAACTAAACTAATATTTACATTTTGAAAGCTATATAATATAAAAAGAAAAATATGCATTATTTACAAAGCGTCAAAAAAGATATCCTCATCCCTGCCAAAGTCGGGAAACGTGCCCAGAAGGCTGGCTGCATTGCCACGTTGTATGGCAATGCTAATTCTTTGGGCAAAATATAGACCAGCCTTCTGATCACGTGTAGAGTCGACCAAACGCTTTGCGAGTTCTTTATAAAGAACTCGTGCACCTGGGCAAAATATAGACCAGCCTTCTGGGCACGTTTCCCGACTTTGGCAGGGATGAGGATATCTTTTTCGACGCTTTGTAAATAATGCATATTTTTCTTTTTATATTATATAGCTTTCAAGGTTAACATAAAATGTAATATAATGCATGTAATATTATTCAATCATTCACAGATTTAAAAAAAAAAGAAATAAACAAAAACCAATATGGCCGCGACTATACTAGGAAACGCGAATTTAAATCAAGACAAGTCAATGCTAAACTCGATATAACTTTGTTAAATGAAGCAATACACTACAGCTACTGTAGTTAAACTAAAATACAATGTGACAATAATTATAACCTAATAAATAATGGCCGACCACATTTTACAACACTTTATTTATGTTGTTCTTTTTGTAACAGTTGAAAAACTTACATACCTACACATTTCAATGCTTATACTTATTTCGTTATTGGGGTTCAGTATCCAAATGGCAAAAATGGACTCCTTTATTAAGGCTCTGATGTCCGTGCGTCCGTCACTAGGCTGTATCTCATGAACCGTGATAACTAGAATCTTGCAATTTTTACTGCTGCTAATACAAGTTGTTACGGTCATAAATTTATTGTTGAGTGACAAATAAACTTGGGTACCCATTAATTTATTTGCCATCCAACCGATGTTTTATCTTTAGCCTTTAAGCCCTATGCGTCGGAAGTCACACTCGCACTTGGCCGATTCTTCATAGTATTTAAATTCCTCTGAACTTATTTCATCGTGTTTGTAATTTCGGTAATGTTCTTATATTTAGGTTTAACAAAAGGTCTACTTGATATAACATATCTTTTCATGGGGAAAGCAGACTAGAACCCAGCAAAACAAAAACAACCTTTAAATTCACCTAAATCTTCCCTTCGCCCTTTTAGCAGTTTATTTTATATTCTTAAAATCTCTTTGAGAATTATTTTTTATTGTATTATAAGCTAAGTACCTACCTACACTTGGAAGCCAAGAAGCTAAAAACAATTTTAAACGAATTCCTTTTATAATTCAAATAACCGATTGTTTTATCTTAATGTAATTCGTAGTCCTTTTAGTAAAAAAGGTGTTACCCATTTTGAAACAGCTGTTAAATAACACCTTACGATAATAGTTTGAGCAAACTTTGAGAATAAGATGCAAAAACGCTGGAGTTCAAAGCAAACAGTCTTAATATCAAATTTAAGAAGAAAACAGCCTTCGAAATACAAAAACTGATCAAAACCATCGTACGTTCGATCGGCGATACCGACCAGAAAACCAAGACATCCACCAAACAAACACGCAACGATTTTTAACCTTATGTCGAAAAAAATAAGGAACATAGACATTCTTTGTGGTAAGGAGCAGGGGTCAAGGTAACTGGTAATTCTTTACTATGGCACGCGACGTAAATTCTATCTTGAGGGTTACCTTGTATGGAGATGAAAGGGAAAGCCCTCGGCTCCGGAATAAACGTTTCGGTATTTTTGCGTTCCAGAAAAACATCTCGCTTCCAAGGGATTTGTAGTAATTAGGAATTTTAGTGGAATACAATGTGCTTTACGATGAAAAGGAACTTTACAAATTAAGATTAACGATTATTCAATTATTTTGAATAAATGTGAATTGTCTCCTATTAAAAATGAACGAGTTTCAAAACTATTTTTAATTTAAATTTCACACTCGAAAGACTCTTCTCAAAATAAAAACAAGCAAAAAAACTTAATAAACCACAACCACATAGAAACTGAATAAAATCTTCAATATACATTTCAAATCCCTATTGTATTTTAAGCGGGTCTGTCTCAAAATAAAGGTATGTAGCAAGGAGTCCTGACGTCGCCGTGTCGTGCGTTCAAAAACGCACTGGCTGTATGCGAAGAATCTTTGCCTTAGCCTTATTTAGACGAGCTTAGACCAACAAGTCCGGCCGAACGATGTGCAAAATCGATTAAGTATACGAATTAATCGGTTAATTCGAATCGATGGCTCTTTAGAATTAATTGAATTTGGAAGAGTATGTTAATTTTTGTTTTCTTTATTGGCTTTGGAAAGTGTTATGTACCCGCGCTTTTTTTGTTTAAAATTTCATTAGTAGCTATTATATTAATAACTAGATTGCCGCCTAATACGTCACAAACTTCACCTATTTAAATAATGACGTAACAAAATACTCAAGTTTATTCCTATTGTTATATAATTATTGGACATTTATTTCCCAAGAATTTACAGAATTGTTATTCTACGGGTCTTATTAATTAAAGGACATACCTTCAGCTAATCGTTGGAAAGTCCAAATAAAATAGTGCAATGACTCTACAAAACGTTGCATAATTATACAAAAACAGCTTCCAGAATCAATCAATAACCATAGATCAAGCAGACAAGCAGACGTGTTCAAAATCATGAATTAGGTAAAATGACGTAATGTATACATAGGTAGAAAGCTAAAAAAAAACATTAGTCTTACCTAGATTGAATCCTAATGAAGCATAGCGGCAAGCGATTATGGATTAGTCTGCAACCCATCAGACACCAGAACCATCAGACATAGACGTTATATGACGAATTTTTTAGGACATAGTATAATAATAATTTGAAGTCGTTTTGCCATATTATGTAGGTAAAAGAATAAAAAGATAGCAATTTCTTGTAAAGCACTCTATCTTTATGCACTAAAATATAGGCATAGTTTAGAAGCCAAAAAACAATTTAAGATATAAAAGAAATAACAAAACTAGTCTTCCCTTATGCAAATGATCAGAAAAAATTTCGTGTATTTCTTATTAGCAAGAAACTGGTACGTATAAAATTATAACAGTACCTATGTATATTTTTCTTGATTAAATTTGTCCCTGCCTAGACGGTTCTAGGGAGTAAATATGATACTTATTTATTACTAACAAACTCTGCGCCATGTCATCCACAAAGTGATTCAACTGATAACTCATTAATTATTGAGGACCACACTTTTACACAAGCCATCATCTCTCGAATTTAATATAATATTTAATAGCTTCCCAAAGATTACCTACAGCAGATACACTTTACGACAAAAAGGAGAATTAATATTTCTGAAAAATGCTAGTTTTACAATAAAATGCGTGAGACTTGGTCAATTATAACGACATTCCATCAATATGATATTAAATGAACAGTGACATAAAGGCTGATACGCTTCCACTACAATTACTCAACACCTGCATACATTTGCTTAATTAACAAGAATTTAAGACAAAACACATTTTAACAAAGTATTAAAAATGCAGAGTAAAACCTTTTTTATTATAACTGGAACATAATAATTTGATGGCTCGCTAAATGATTGCTAAACGAAGAAAAAACCGTACATCCTCTTCCGTTTAAGCAAAAAAGCAATTACTTTGGACAAAATAGCTGTTTAACACATCAAACTAATGATCTCACAAAATAACTCTTTAGTTATAAATAATGGCGAAATTTGACAGTCGATCCATAACGGACCAGATCCATTGTCTACAGCCGATGGGTCTGCTATTTTTTATAAAAAAAAAAACACATATCAAACCCTTTCTATTTGTGGACATCTGCCGAAATCAATTTTGCATTTTTTTCCACAAAAAACAAGCGGGTGCAAAAAGGTACCTACGTAGCGTTCCGATAGTTTTTGTGATCACCAATGTTTGGCAAAACGGCAACCCTTTGATCAAATATGGTGGTGTAATCAGATTTCGGCATGTGCTATCTTTTTTTCTCGATTTTTTTCCAAGAAACTCGATCTTGAGTGTGGAGTGTGCCATTCTTTTGTGGCTGTACAATGTTTGCTTTCGCCTATCGTCTTCCGCATAGAAAAAAACGGCACGAGTCTATTGTAGGCAGTCACTCAAGCTCCTCAACATGTGATGTAATAAAGGGTTTTTTTTTTTTTTAAGAATTCGCTATCCTTGAATTGAATCATTTAAAAAATCCAATTAATAATTGCGCGAACACCTTTCGTACGTATTATTAAATGCGGACAAGCTATCAGTTATTAAAAAAAGAAACGAGATATGTATAGTTGGTTGTTTCCATATTTTTATTCTTTTAAAATAGGTAATAAATGCAGGTGTAAGTTACTCGAAAACGAAGATGATGAAGATCTTTTAGCGAGACTTTTACATAAATTAGGGCCGTTTCGAACCTCCTTGGTGTAAGTTTATTCTATTTTGCGATGTAGCGTGTTGAGATATGGCAAACGACTATAAATTATAACTGGTGTTGGTAAAAGGGATGTAACGCATTATACTAATCTAAAAGCTCTCTAGACTCAATTGGCCCATTATAGTCAGGGCTCCGAAACTAGTTGTGTCAGGTTAGTATTAAGAGCGATGTGTTCAGGATTGAAACAGGTTTTCTAATCACTTTCGGAAACTTATGGTTAGTATTTTTTCTACGGCTAAAATGGATCTAGAAGTTATAATCACTGGCAATAGACAATATCTCACTTTTCTTATGAGTGGCCAGTTAACAGAGATGGTAGTAAGGTTGAGTGCCCAGCCTATACCGGACGTAGGTACTTGGGTTTCATGACTCAAAAGGCTCTGCTTGCAACCTAATAAAATAAAAAATATACTTAGGTAGAATTTTATATAGGTCGCTTAAATTAACATTCTTTTAACGTTATACTATGAAATATAATTGTCGCATTAAGGAATAACAGTCACGCTTACATGCTTGAAAACCTTGTATGCAGTACGAAGTTCATCAGAGATCCTATCTCCTTTTCTATCCTATATCCTTTTCGATCCTATATCTTTATATACTGCAGTTTTTGAAAAGAGATGACGAAAAGAGATGACGCTCTACACTTTTTATAGCGGTGTCCCGCTTCCACTACTACCAAAATATACTTTCAGACGTAGCGGTAGGTAGTAGGCCCTGCTACTATGGAGCCTTCATATTATGTTCTGTGTCTGAGTAAAAATTACGATTGTCTATGAATTCAGATATATTTTAATTTGTTTATCTATCTAGTACTACATAATAAAGGTTTGTTTAGTTAGAGATTACATTAATACTCCTCATTGAAAAGGGTTAAAACTTAAAACAAAAAGTCAATATTAAAAACACACAATACTTTTTGCAAACGGTTGTGATCGGTCTGTATGACCGTTGCAAATCAAACATGACTCGTAAGCGGATTAAGGGTTAATAAAAATCCGGTCAAGTACGAATCGTATACGTGGCAATAAGGATTCAGTACTAAATTAAAAAAAATCGAAATTGTGATGAATATTGATCGCCAAAACAATATATTTTTACTTAAATGTTGCTTAAATTTGGTTTTTATTCGATTTATGTGTTATTATATATATTATATTATATAGTGGCAACTGAAAAACATATTCTGTTGGAATTACTACTATCCAACTATTACGGTTTACGAGATATACATAGTCGGGTATGAGACGGACGGACTGACAGCGAAGCATCGGCTATAGGGATCCGTTTTCACCCTTGCAGTAAGGAACCTTAAAAAAGTTATTATTATATTAGGTAGCATTTACCTAAATAGATATAAGTTCACATTACCATTATGACCTTATTAATAAAGGCCTTTTGTAATTTAGAAGGTTCATAAAATACTATGTATTTTTTATATTTTAAAACGACCCTTGCGGTGAATATTTGCTATGAAACCTCACTAATCTTTAGTAAACTTTAATTTAACTTTACGACTAGCTTTTGTTTGTGGTTCCGCCTGCATGGACGTCGGTTATGGCGACAAAAAGCTGCTTACGACATTTCTCGGCGTCAAAGCGTATCCTATACCTACCTAATAAAAATAATTTTAAATCGGTTAAGAGGTTTACGGTGAAAACGTCACAAACAGGCAGATACACAGACTCACTCGAAATGCAAAATCTGAAGCAAAAAAGCTAGAAATGATCTAAGATTTTAACTCAATTTAACCAATCTTCCGATCACCTCTGTATCTTTAACATCGAAATCCACCCAAAAATATCCTATCCTAGTTTCAAATTCAAGCAATTTCCAACAAAAATATATGAAAAAACACTTCGTGTAGCTTCAAAAGCTTATCTCGAACGTCTTTAGAACATTCTCGAAACAATTACACCTAAAATATGTATAAAGTGCGTGTATTCAGCTGCCCAACCATATCGGTGCACTAACCAGTAACAGGTGACTTACAATACCGCCAAAAGCATTGACATTGTACCATAACTAGTTTATTGAAGTCAGGAAGCGGGATAGAGTGATATAGAGCGTAGAGCGGCATCTCTTTCGCACAGCTGAGGTGGTGCTATGTGCAGGGTGGGAGGGATTCTGGGCTGTTTTAACTATAATATGAGTAATAATAAGTATAAGCTATAAGGCTATAACAAATATAAGCTATTTTATAACATCACGTGACGAATATGAATTTAAGTTGGACAGTGTTGGTCAATAATTTTTTGTGATTTGTGTATATAAAAACATAAACAGGATTAATTAATGTGGGTTACTTTCATGAAAACTTTTTGAACCAAGTTAACAGATACCGTACAGTATTTGTAATAGCATTAAGTAGTAGAAATAATATAATTTCGAATTTCGGGGGAAATATTCGAGCAATTTGTGATTAATCCGCACTTTTTTATATTGCCCATTTTCCTTTTAATAACTTAGTCATCCCAAGTTTCGTCTTAGGTGTCCCTATCAAAAATATAATTAATATCACAATTTGGTCGCTTCAGATGAAAGTATCTAAAATCGTCGCTTTTTGCTAGCTGTTCTCTACACGTTGACGATAAATCATTTACTCATTGCACCAAGAAAACATTTAATATTAAAAAATACAGCAGTAAGTGTCGTCTCGAGCTACTGTATAACAATTTCAATAATGATTCCGAAGATACTAACTTTAAATTCACCGCACACCATATAAGTCTTAACAACGATATCAACGAACAAAAACTATATTAAAAAACAGATGGACAAACAGACAACTCGACCTAAATACACTTACAAATGCCCTACTTTCCACAAAAGCTATAGAAAACTAAGCGTATTTCAAATATAGGTCTTGTAATGATAGATCATCGTATGCAGGCTCCATTAATGGGTTATTTCAATATACTGTTGGTCACCTGGTTCTTGACCCCCCCCCTTAACCCCCCTCGCCCCCTAGTCAGGTGTGCCTTCACCTGTACAGCAAAGTCTTGTTTTGACAGGTGGACTAGCATTGTCACATGGGATTAAAGCGTGCAAGTCTGCGAAACTGTTAAAAGTTTTTTTCCTTGCTCTGTTTAAGTGGTAGTTTTCGTATTGTGTTTTTTTTTGTACTTGCAACACCGCTGCTCTATGCAAAATAGGAAATTATTTGCAGTAGAATTTATTGGCTGTAAATTAGGTTAAAGTGCTTTTTAACAGATGAAATGTTAAGTTTTTAAGTGTGTTAGCAGGTTAGTTGACACGACTTTTCAATTTAATTCGTATGACGATCATTTAACCATAAAAACGTATCTAAATACCAACTAGTAACTATTATACTATACATAAGAATAGTACTTGAGTCAGTGAAGTCCCGAAACCAAAAGTTTATTACACAAAGGTTTAATATGCTATGAGTCCTTCAAAAATACCAAAAGCATGTATCGTTTGTGACTCATGAACTCTGAATCATGAGAGGTCAATACTGTTTACGATTTTAAATCTTAAGTTATTAGTAGGTATATTTTATTTATTAGCTAAATCGCTGCATTAACAGCTATAAAAAAAAGTTAATAACAGAAAGGCCAAGTCCTCAAGAATAGAAATTATGTTAGCCCAAGTCAGTACGTTCAACGTTGTAGTTATCGAAAGATCTATCTATTTAACAGACACTTTATTGAAATATTTAGAAAATGCTTTATTTAGAGGTTCCTAGATCCAAAATAAGAAAAAAAACTTTTTAGGATATAGAGGAGATTACTATTATCACATATTCTTCAAATGAATTACAACCTTTATGTACTTGTTTTTAGGTTTAATGTATCACGTAGTTACCAAGTTGCACTGCTCTGAATATCTACCTCCAAGTCTTAAGGTAAAGTTACTATGATTGTGGAAGCGTGACAGCGCTATACAACGTATAGAGCCGCATCTCTCTTCCACACCTGCAAGCATATTAGTTTAAGATTGGGTAAACTCCAATATTAGGATATGAAATATTCGTCTTTATAATCGGTTATAATCGTATACCAATAAAAACTGCAAACTGAAGTACGCTATTCATGAACACACATTCTTAGCATACTGGATACTTAGAGCTGAAAATTCCAAGTTGTGACTCAGCCCTCACAATCAATTTACACTATTTATAACTAATATACATGTACGTATGTCCCAGGGCCTACAAAGATCAGGTTATGGGACACAATAGCGTCTGCCCTCGACGTCCCCTTAGGAATTCCTTCAAAATCTGGAAGACTCATCAATATACGGACAAAAACCTCAACAAAAAGGGTCCTACCCGATTTTTATTTGATGGAATCCGTCGATCCAAGTATGAGATGTTAAGAGGACGATCGCTCGCCCGCCAAACGGGCCGCAACGGCAAAAATGTGCATAATTGGCATCGAAATGGAGAAAAAACCTTTCAAAAAGCGACCTCTAAACGTTAGGAAAAAGTGCACGTATACAGGGTGTAGCTAGACTTCTTGTGGTGTGAATTATATTGAGACAGGCGTTTGTCCTCTCCCCTAAACCTTGCCCGACAGGGTCCGTACTGTTCTAAATTATAACATATATCTGTTAACATGTATACTACGGAAGCAATAAAGTATTTAGTATTGAGAACTAAATGTGGTCTAAACAAGTACGTAAAGAGATTTAGGAAACCGAAAAGATTTTTTTTTAATTTATGATGATTACAAGCCACGTATTTTTGTGAGTATAATCGTTATGTTTATTTAAAATACTTTACCTTACAGAATGAATTGCGTCATCGATTCTTCCTTTAATGTTTTTTGATAACGATACTTTTTAGTGCATTTCAAGTTTTATTTAACTTAACACTTCACTGGTAATAAGTCGATTAGTTTAATTGATAAAGAAAAAATATATGTAGTAATATTCACTTGAGACAACTGATAAATATATACATAATATAGATAAATTACACCCAGATAAAAAGCAAATGACCTTGCTCATCACAAAAATTTGCTCTTGGTGGGTAACGAGCCCTCGACCTCCAATTTAGCAGTCAGGGCTTGAAACCACTAGACTAACAGACCAGTCTAAATGCAGCAAAGGAGGTTTAGTCATCATTCAATCCCCCACCTTACAATTCAAGCATCACCTCACAATCTGACATCGCCTGTATATCGATGCATTTCTATAAGGGATTGATTTATTCAAATCAAGAATCTTTTGATTGTCGACCATGCCGCAGGCGGGCACACGACTTATTTGTTTTTGAATAGCAATTATATTTTATTTTATTATAAAAGTATCTCGCATGATCCCTTAGTGTCTAATTTCCGCGAAATTCGTCTCGGTTGCCATTTTGAAACAAAAACCTGGATGAGCAGCGTGCAACGATTTCATAAGATAATTGCGTGATTATGATAAATAAGCGACGCTTACAAGTAACAACTTAGTTGATCGTCAAATGTTTTCGTGTTTTTTTTTCTTTTGTATTTTTGATTATGAAGTTATTAAACAATTAAGCAATTGGCTGAATACATGCAGTTCTTAGCCCTAGCGTTTCTTTTTTAATTTACTTTACGAGGTTGGTTTAATTTTTCACTTGTCTAGTTCCTATTTAATTATTTTTTTCTTTCAACATTATAAAATTTTAACGCATCAATTCTTACATTGTGTAAATATTTAATATTTCATTTCTTTATTAGGACTTTGTGGCAAGATATCCGGTATCATTGTTTAGTCTAAGCTTAAACTACCTAACTAGGTAAATTTGTAAATAATTGCGCCTGTGAAAATACTCATACGAAATCGTTAACGCAAGTTATACCATATAGCCCGAGTACCGGTCTACAGGCGCTATGTTCAAGTACTATTTATATAGCATGTAATATTATTAATAATTTAGTATTTAATTAAAAGTTGCATAAAGCACTGAGAAACTCATCGCTTCTGAACTCTACCTTACAATTTTGCGTGTGCATAAATTTGCATTTGCAGGCCTCATAAATTAAAAGATAGATAATTTTATTTTATTTGTGTTTCAATACTTACAATATTAAATATTATAACTCAGTCCGAGCGATCGCAGGCCATTCATCTCGTCCATTCATAACCTATGCAAATTCAACGGAGCAGCTGATAACGCACGCGCGGTTTTTTCACTCATATAGCCTATTAAACAAAAAATATAAATATGCAAACCATCTGCCTTCAAAAAAGTCCGATCTACCGACAAACCACTAAAAATCGCACTAAGAAATAAAAAATTGTCATCTGCATACAACATCTGGTCACTATAAAAACCTTTGTGCCTACAGATAAAAAATACTTGCTAAAAAGCGCGCGGTTTACAAAAAAAGTTTAAATAAAACTATAGGTTTTTTTGGATGGCAATGCTGATGTTTTTTTAAACGCGGCATGTGCCAAACTTCCGCTGTTGCTGTAATGCTTATTTTTTATTAGTATTTGTTTATTTTGAGCGGTAATGTACACTTCAGTGCGTATTGCTCGTTTTGTTTTTAGTTTAATGCATTCTTGACCATCGTTTATCATTTTTTGAAGCGCTGGCAAACGAATTTGAATTTGGAATCAAATATTTCGTACATTGGCGCCAAATATAGGTTTTTGTTTAATGTTTGCAATGCGGACTTTTTTTTTCTTTTTTTGTAGTAAATCGGTAATAATTTAGTAATCAGTCGTTTTAAGGTTAGCAGGCTGTGGTATTGGCCATATTACTTAATACCAAATTGAACAGTTACTACAGATATAAAACAATGTTACTTCAGTTTATTAAAACATTAGCAATTAGCGGTACGAAATTAACATTTTAATTTAATAATGTCATAAAATGATTATCATTTAAGATAAAAAGCCATATTATTACCTAAATTACAAGTTCTCAAACATTGATGTCTACATAACAACTAACTTTATGAAAATATGAGTGCCATAATATTAATAATTGCTGTTTTGCCCACAGACTGAACGGAACTATACCTTAACGATATTTTAATTATACTTGCAACATTATTAAATAAATGTCATTTAAAATTACTTACATTTATTAAATTAACGTTTTGTAATAATAAAGTAATTATAAATTGTGATGTTGCCGTAAAATGTTCGCCAGAGCACTTTATTTATCTTTAAGTATTATGTAAATAATACATTACTACGTTTTTATTCTTATAAGTTGCTACTTTTCACGAGAACATTCGAAAGAAGGCATTATTGTATGTAAAAACGTTAATTCTTTTTCGACATTGTCAAAAATGTGTCAAACAAATATAGTTATTAATGTCATAGCAATTAGGTGTACATCTTCTGGGCTCACCTTCTCCATGAATAGTGTACTTGTAGATTAGATGCAGTGCTCTATACGAAGTAAACACGCGCCTCTTGTCCTAACTTTATTCCTTACATTGGCGAAGGCACGAGACTATTAATCATCATCATCATCATCATCATCATCATCATCAGCCTATCGCAGTCCACTGCTGGACATAGGCCTCTCCAAGTGCACGCCACTGAGATCGATTTTCGGCTTCTTGCATCCAGCTCCTGCCAGCCGACTATTAATACTAATAACTAATTAAATACTTAGGCAGTTGCGTGTCATGATCCTGCAATATTGTAACTTAACATTTATTTATTTCCATTTATTAACAAGTAACAAAAAACTCATATTTTTAGTACCTACACTAAAACCTAATACCAATTTAGTAACACAGTTGTTTGAAAACCTAATACAAAAAAGTTACACGATTTGTTTCCTCAATCTAAATTATACTGGACCTATAGTGGATGATTTTCCAAATATCCACAATCTATATCTTCTATACTAATATACAAAGCTGAAGAGTTTGTTTGTTTGTTTGTTTGTTTGAACGCGCTAATCTCGGGAACTACTGGTTCAAATTGAAAATATATTATTGTATTGAATAGACCATTCATCGAAGAAGGTTTTAGGCTATACACCTTCACGCTACGACTAATAGGACCGAAGTTACAATGGAAAATGGTGGAAAAAAACAGGGCAGGTATAAATCATAACTTATATCTTATACCCACGGGGACGAAGTCGCGGGCAACAGCTAGTCGTAGATAAAAACCCAACTTTCAATTTTTATATTTCTGAACCTACAGATTCCAATTTTACTTTTTAATACATCTGCCGCAAAGATCTCGTCATTAAACACATGCCGCCATTAATTTCACTACATTGCGCCAAAACACAAAAGAATAAAAAAACAAATGGCATTCGTTTATGGAAAAAATGGTTGAGCACGAGCCACAGAGTGTTTTTTATCTTAGTCTATGAGTGTGTTATTATGATCTGAACAATTGTTGATCAAATTAAGAAAAAAGTTTACAAAATGGCCTATGGTGTGGTTGTTATAGTATGGATACGACATTCTAAGCCCATTGAAAGAGTAAAACTTTTACGTATTGTTTCGCTAAAATTTCTATTATTTACATTACTGGTTATTTTTTTTAAAGTAGGTGAAGCTCAACCACTGAGTTTGTTCTACTTAATAAAAAAAAACTGAATGCTTATAGCCAAAAGTGCCTCTACTGACTGACTAATTTATTGAAGCTACCTAAATTCATGAGCTGCACGAATTAAAAACTATACTTGTTTATAATATCTACACAATTAGAATCAAGTCTTATATACTAATTTTGATTTTACTCACAATCTCCCCATTATGCGTATCTCTATTCGACAGCTAGTAAACGAGAACATCCACGCTAACCCAACGTCAGTAAACCACGGAAGTAGCCGCATGCCGCCTCTTCCTGTCTTTTTAACTTCCTTGCCAAATTGTACCTTTTTTATCTAACTTTTTTATTTTACTTTTTTTCTGACGACGGCAACAATTAAGACGGATGGAGGTTAGCGCGTGCTCGTCAGCTGCCGGCGTGTACTCTTGCTTTCTTCACGATTTCGCGCTTTTCGCGTAGAAAGTGGTGATCTGTTAAACATCTGTAGTGACAACTGTTGGTTGTCTATGTATATCAAAAACATGCGTTTTTGATACATAATTTTGTGGATGGACTTATGTATGAAACAGGTAATTAAAACCGATCAGGTGCTAGTCAGAGTTGCAACAGTGAGGGACCTACCAAATAGGCATAAGAAAAACAATGTTTGGGTGACAAATAGAGTTTACTGGGTGAACCCAACTGTTAGTCAGTAAGAATTTGGCACTAACCATTCCCTCCCCCGAGTAAGTGGGTGTCAATGAGGAGTCTCTCGCCTTACCAAAACACAAAAAAGGGTGTACCCACGGATTTATTTGTCACCCAAACAATTCATGATCGTAACAAACATTGCTTAACCTCTTTATATATTTCTAGTATTTGTTATAATAGCGGCTACAAAAATTCACCATCTTCATCTGTGAAAGACGAGCAGACAGTGGAACCTTAGACATGATACGGAAGCCTAAAAAGCGTTCATCAACTTTTCTTTACAATATTAGATAGGTATTATTTCTGCTTCCAGTTCTACGATTGACAACTGAAAAAAACTTATTTGGCGAAAACGTACCCATCAGCATAAATGATTGGTTTGCAACTTGATAATTAAACAGCATTTTTATACTTTTATAATATATTTTCTTGCAGTTGTAATAAAATTTCTGTTGCAAATAGAAAGGTGTGTTATGTGTGAGTGTCCCAAAGAAGTGGGCACGAATCAGCTACACTATAAAAAAACTTTTTAGAAATTGCAAGATTTGATGAAATCTTCCAGAAAATTGCTTGTCCACGTGCCGTTTGTCAAGTAGAAATACGTTGTGTATTTATAAAACAAACTTTCTTATAAAACGTACAATCTATAACTACATAACTGAGCAAAAAGCACACTTTAACAAGTTAACCATACTCAAAATAACTCCAAACATTACGAAACCACACAAAACACATTAGTTTTAAAACAACCGCAAATTAATAGAACAAAACTTAAATTAATTCTCCATCGGCATCCATTTCATACGCATCAAATAATAACAACAGATTATATTCGGCACAGATAATGCGACGCACAGCCAAATGGCGCGGAACGCGTAAAAAATAAAATTATAAAAAACTGCGATCTCGTGCCAGATAATTAAGGCTTTTGAGGCATTTATTATGAAAAAATGTTTACCTGAGCTATCTAAATTGTGTGTACAGGTGGCTATGTTTTAAGATAGCGATAACTTGACGTTTGCTAAGAATTTTTAGAATTATTTATCGTAAAATATAAAAAAGTTTGTGTTGAATTACAAATTGCAAGATTAGTTAAACAAAGGATGAATTTGTAAATTAACATCCATGCATTACTAGACTCTACTTTTTATGACTTGTAAATAAATCAGGAATTAAGATTAGTTAAAAGCGTTAAAAATCTTTCTAAAAAAAGAACTATTTTTTTTTCTTTGTGGATTATTGAGTTTCTTGCCGGTTCTGCTCTACCTAGGAAATATAGAAATGACATTTTGGAACCGTGCACCTAGAGTAAATATTGTAACGTTTTAAAAGTGCCTGGAAAACGACCTATTTAAAATGAAAATAATGTGATTTTGATTTTGTCATAAAATTATTTTTTTTGTCTGAATAACGTAAAAACAACTTTACTTTCTAAACTATTGCTATACTAAAATATCTTACAAAGAAATTAACATTTATGTGTTTCAAGCTAGATTCTTAAATTAAAAATTAAAAAAAAAAAGTGTTTATCTTCAAAACGGCATCACGCCGTATAGCTAGCCCGTCACATACGTGCACCGAATCTATCTGATATGCGATCGCTAAAAAACAGCAGAGCCCGCGTTTTTTATCAAAACTTCAAAAGAAATTCTAGAGAAAAAATACGATTTCGCAGATGTTGGTTTTATAAATTTCTTGCACGTGTTTTGATGTTTTAGGGTTCTTCAATAACACACATGCATATTGCACAACACTTAAAAATATTATTTTTTAGTGCTCTCTATAGCTCTACTCATTTGTTTTGCTCTACTTTTCGTTGCAGTCAGCAAAATAAGTTAAGTTAGAAAATTAAAATATGAAAAATACCTATTTCAAAATATTGTTTTTATGTAATAAATAGATCTCTTGAAACTATTAACAAACCTTAGAAGCAGGTTGCATTACACCAAGAACTATCCATAAACTGTTCAAAATTTCATTCTCTTCATAAACACTTGCATGGGTATCCAACGCCTTAGTACTTACAAATAAGAACATTAAGTTTATCAAATAAAGACACTAAAAACGTTTTTAAAGAATACTTAAATTGTTTTTAATAACAGAAACATCTGTATTCCTACATTTTTAATGTCTTACTTAAGGCAGAGTGCATTTGCTATCTGAGACTGTTACGCGAGTTGATAGTGTTCTAAAATGTATCAAGTAGTGAGAGAATCGTGAAAAAATGCCGACAAAATACCATTTTATATTAATTTTAAACTTGATATCTAGATTTTTTGTTAAGAAATAATGGTTATTTCTGGCCGACTTGTTAAGGACGAAAAAAGTCTAAGTTGCTCATTAAAAGTATGCTGTCTGGGCTACTTTAAAAACTGAAGTACCTAGCAGTAGATATTCATATATCCATATATTCATATCCATATATATGTATGAAGTATAACCTGTTTTTATATTTTATTCATTGAATTATTCAATACCCCGGTTAATATTATAATTCTGTACATTAATGTTTAATTTAACTTGATTCAGTTTAGTTTAGTTTAATTCTTTATTGCACACAGATACTTATAAAAATAAAATAACATAAAAAGTGGGTACAAAAGGCAAGCAGGATTAGCTAATGTAAGAAACGGCTTATCATTACTCAGTGTGCGGAACCCAGTGGTCAAAACGATCGTACTTAACCGTTCCGAACTCAAGTGTGCGGTCCAAAATTTTATGAAATGGACCAAAAACATAAAATCGGCTTAATTAAAGAAAACGTATAGTAATGATGGCGAAACATTGTTTATAGTTTACTAAATTGAGTTTTAAAACGTTTGCCACAGATAAAATACTTTAGATGGGTGAACGTTTTCGTTTTTGAACATTAGTAAACTAGTTACGAAGAGGTATACTTTAGTTTATTATGTAGTTTTTTTATTTAGCGACTATTTATTGATTAGTTCTTTGTAATTAGTTTGAGCGCAGGCTTTAACTGCTTACTACTTATACCACGTATACGCAGACCTCACATCTGAACTGAAAATAATAAACATATTAACTTTAGGTATAGCTGAGATATTAAAGAATAATAATTACCAAAACTAAAAATCAATTTATGTTTTTAATAATTTAAAATGTTTTTCGTAGGTAAGATTGTTACGTTAAATCCTATCGGAATAAGCAACTATTAAAGCAAACGAAACTTATCAAAAAAAGAATTTATTATCTATTTAAGTCTAATTAACAAACAGAAAAAAAAAGAAAAGCTCTGACTTAAACGTTAACATACTTAAAATGCAATAAGATTTCTAAAAAATCAACGCAAGAAAAATTTGTCATAGAGACATCTATGTAAGAAACTTAGAACTAATTGCAACGTGAGTACTGAGAATGATAAGAGATGTCGTTACTGTTCTTCCTCTCTGATTGGCAATGTTGCATATAATTCAGTCGTAAAATTATAGATGGCGCTGTTATAAGTTTCACCCATTCTTAAAGAAGCGGTAGTATATTTGAGTTACGCGTACTGTCACTACTAAAAACTTTGTCTCCCATTTTATTGCTTTTATACCATGTTGTAAAACATAAAAGTAAATGTCTCACTTTCCAGTCTCGCCACGAAAAACGGAAGCAGAAAGAAAAATATGCCTCACAAGTTACATATGACTTAGTTTTATAACTTGTCTCAAGCGTACTCTGGCAGTAGATTTTCTCCATTATCATTATATTTATTTAAGTTCCGTGATTTGACCACAAGATCTTTTTTGTACTTTTAATTTCATGATACGCGTCAATATAATTTTCATTAGCGTTCGATTGTCGATTGCATGTAAATTCATTCCAAGTCACACAAACAGGATCTCTTCCATTGTACTTCGCACTGTTGTATTCAATTCCTAGTCTTTTCACTTCTCTGAGCAAGTCCATGAGGCAGGCACATTGCCAAGGATTAGGGTCGAACAGGAACTTCTTCAATTGACCTCCGGAATTCATTAACTCGAGGCAAAAATTATCTTGTAGATATGTTATTTTATTATTCGATAGATTCAGATTCTTCAATGGGGATCCTCTAAAGGCATTCACAGGTACATCTTCAATCAGATTCCCGAACAAATCTATTGTTATTAACTTCGGGATGTTCCGGAATAGGTCATTAGGTATTGTTTTAATTTTGTTACTTCTCAAGACAATCTTTTGTAGCTTCTTGAGTGGTGCTAGGATATCACCATTAATGTGCTCTATTAAATTGTAGGATAAGTCCAAGATCTCCAAGTTGTCCAGATTAACGAAAATCGCTGAATTGTCTAGATTCGATATTTGGTTCGTTGAAAGAATGAGATGCCTCATTGTTCTGAGGTTGGACTTGATTGCGAACGCAGGCACTTCGGTAAGGAAGCATCTGTCAAGGTTCAGGAATTGTAACGAATCAAGTGCATGCAACAGATTCTGAGGGGCATTGTTCATGTCGTTTCGTGAATAGTCTAACCAGATAATGTGTGTGCTCTGGTCGAAGACGTAAGGGTTGAGATCTCTCCCCACAAGATTATTACTGGACAAATCCAAAACTTTCAAACCGTGCAACGAATCGAAAACTCCCAACTCGAGATTGCTGATTTTATTTCCTTTTAAATCCAGATGGGTTATATGAGTTACTTGGTCGAAGAGGCCGAGAGGGAACCCAGTGAGCTGGTTGTAGGATAAATTCAGATGCGTGAGTTGTGTCGGTTCATCAATAACACCGAGTTTTAGTTTTTGTATTTTGTTTACAGACAAATCTAGGTGTTTTAGGGAGGTCAGGTTATTGAAAGACTCGTAATCCACATCTATTATCCTACATCCTTTTAATTTGACAACTGTAGTGTGGGTGTTATCGGAGACCAGTCCTCTCACCAGTTTGTAGTCCGTTTTGCTGGCGGTACACACGACTACAGTTCCAGTTGTGGTACATTTCGGTCTTGCTTCAATAAGGATCAGTAGAGTCAGCAAAATGAAGGATGACCAGGATGCAGACATTTCTGGAAGTGATAAAGAATTTATTAAGAGAGGTGCTCTAAATCTGAGCTTTAGATTATACATATTTCAGAGCTAAAGATGGCTAGGTTGTAATTTCTAAATCTGCTGAACCGATATTGAAAAGTGATTAACATTTAGAAACTATTTCGTTTGTGTGTCGTTTTCTATACTTATTTTAAACTAAAAAAACTAGATTTTATATATTTGTGAGTTGATACCAAATATTTATTTGAATTTAAAAAAATAACCTATGGGGAGCAATCCATAGTCACATTTAAAACCATTTTGGTGAAAATCTTTATTGTTTAATCCCCTTATTATTTCTTAAACACTCAATTAAGAATACAATAGGTTACCCATCAAATCAAAACAAGTTTCAAAATAACAAACTTAACCTAAACAAACTCTGACACATAATAAGTTAGATACAAACGTACACACAACAAAAAAAGCAATAATTTACCTTATAAGTCTCTCAATCCAGAGCAAATAAAAACTTTTCACCAAATAATCACCATTAATTAATATCACAACTGGCAGGTTATCATTTTTCGAACTTATTTAAACGACCCTCGTGAAAAATAAAAACAATTGACACAAGATTTTATCAGCCGGTCGTTTCGCGAGAGTAGTCTCTCTGTGACTGCAAAAGTAAGATAGGAGCAAGAACGAATGAAGTTTAAACTCTTATGGACTCATTCAAACGATGCGAGGAATATTGTACAAGTAGATATACATTGCCGACGACTTAAGTTCACTTTTGTTGCAAGAGTAGTGCGGCCAGGCAATGAATAGCAATTCGCACTTGTTTTCCGCGACGTCTAAATGCGCCTTTAGTTATAATTGTAAATATAGCGTATTATGAGTAAGTATAGTCTGTGGTAACTTGTTTTGACTTCGTAGCGACTCGGGTTTTCCCGGCAAACAACATATTTGACGAAAGGATCTCAGAATCTCAGTGTATCGCTCAATTGCTTGATACATGCTTGCCTGTTTGTATGAAGGGCCCTGATACAGCCAAATTGTTGACTCATAGTGTTTGCTATGTAAGCATAAGGCTATTCAAAAATGCGTTGACCTGTTCAATTAAATTTTCTATAAATGGTGTGTTTATTGATTTAATAGTTCCAACAAACTTACTGACATTATTAACGTATCTAACTATCCATAATAGATTTTCTTTTCTGAAATCGGTCTTTTTTTTCTAAGTTAAAGTTTTATTTATCCATTTCATTATTCATAAATAAGAAAGAAATAAACTTTTCAATACCCAATTTAAAAAGGAGAGGTTCTCAATTCGGCCTATATTGTATATTCCCTAATCTCCTTGCTTTGCCATGTATCCCTACTAATTATCTGGATCCAATTAAAATCCTTCGGTTTAGCTCTACAACTTTGCGTGATATATAAATTTGGATTCGCAATTTCAAATAAAACAATTACTTGAAGTATTTATTTATTATTTACATATCGGTCACTTATAACAATAGTAAGTTTAGGTACAATTCTTATTCTCTTACAATATTATGTCAACATAGCAGTGTCTCATGATATCACAACAATAGGCTTAATCTTAGGCAGGGCGCACATGTGGATATTTTGGCAGTTTGAGGCAACAAGCAAGCAATTAATTATCGAAAAGCTACAGAAAAACAAAATTCTACAGAACTTAGTGTGTCTTTTTCTTGATTCCCAACCACACAAATGTTTTTGTAAAAAGCACGATTATTTTTTATATCATCATCATCCACAGCCTTTGTCCTCCCACGACTGGGCACAGATGAATATTAGAAAAAACTAGAAAAACACAAAATTCGACAGAACTTGGTGTGTTTTTTTTTGTGAAAAGAAACTCGGTTTAAAAATGAAAGTGTCTAAAACCGATGTAAAACAGAATAAAGAAGTCAAAACAATAATTACCAAATAAAATATTCGACTTCAACATAACAGTCCTTCAATTATTCAATAAATGTTTTGAATGGTTACATAAATCAAGATTATTAACAATTTTTACGTATAAATAAGGCTGATCTTCTATATATTAATCAGCAACCACAATTCCGTATAATGGCGTGCCTTGGCAACAAAAAGTATCTACGTTTGAACACCGACTAACCATAAATGTGTTATTAAAACAATAACATTCCAACTTATCAATTATTTTTAATTCTAGTATGTAAGAAATGTGAAAATATTTTGAAGAGAACTACGATATAGGAATGTAAGTGAAGAGATTTTTTGACGGATGAATAACACTGTCACACAATCGTTTATTTGAAAGAACGAAGGTGCAGATCCTATGAACCAAGTAGATCTGAATCAGGGATTTACTATACTCAGGGTCCCGATTCTGCTATTTACAATGGGCGATGAATGATTAAATTAGCATTCGTATTATTATAAGCATTTTTCTAACACAATAATTGGAAATTTAAAACGGGGAGGAACACTCATGGTCAATACTATGTATTTGAAATTATTGTGTTGGCAAAAAACTTAAGAGTATAGTCATCCTCAAATTTAATCCAACTGCTATTAATTCATCAGACGTTGTAAATAGCAGAATCGGGGCCCTGGTCTATATACGATACAATGGTCTCTCTCACGGTCCAGGGCATAATAATTTATTTGACGACAAAATTAAACGCTCCGGCTATCCTCACGCTAGAGAGCCTCTAGAAACACACTTGCTATATTTTAACCTACATTTAATGCTCAACAGCTTATAACTTTCGTCAATCTTTCATTAACCTGGGTACCTCAAAGATACCATGTAATCAGAGAAATCAGTACAAAAAGAGCGACACAACATAAATAAAAGATTTCATTGATCAAGTGTCGAGTTAATGTTTGTCAAACATGTCAAATGAGCTTCGTAAACAATCAAGCATGATTCAAATTACGAGTCAAATTCATAGTTTTAGGTCAAACATGTTGTAGCGTCTCACAGGTATTAGAATCAATCAGTTTTATAAACTGAAGACTTCTATTTCTAGTTCGTCGACCGAATACTTTGGCATACAATTCGTCGCTATGAGTACACAGTCCGTTCTGAATCCTTTAGATTAGTCGTGAAAATGACAGACACGTTGCCGATCCGATTTCAACTCCAGCCTACTTTAAAAAATCGCATAATACCGTGTCAAAAGATTAATTTTTGAATACGCAGAATATTGTAATGTTATTACAAGTTGTAGTCCAAAGCTCCGCCCTCGTAAACACCATCCACCGTACGGTCTTATCTAAGAGGAAAATGAATATTCTGTGCTAATTTGCTCATACAATACAAACTATTTGTGTCACTTACATTCGAGTCCTTGCTTTATTATAGTATACTTATAATTCAATAACAAATAAACACCAGTTGCTCCACACTTCTACTGTATAGCTAACCATATTACATTGTAATGTAATCAACTTCTAACACCTGGGCATCTTGTTTAAAGAAAATCCAAATTTAAATATATTTAAATATTTTCTTGTACATCTTATATATAAAATTCCCATGTCACGATGTTAGTTACCGTACTCCTCCGAAACGGCTTAACCGATTTTTACCAAATTTTATATGCGTATTCTGTAGGTCTGAGAATAGAACAACATCTATTTTTATACCCCTAAGTGATAAGGGTTGCAGACACTAAAAAAAAATATTTTATTTTTTGGACGAAATTGTTTGTTTTTATAATGTGGCATTAAAACTACATACAACTAGAAAAAAAATCGGCAAAACAACGTTTGCTGGGTCAGCTAGTATATATATATATGTACAAGAAAATAGGATCACTGACTGCACTATCTTCAATCACACAATTGTACCAGCCATTTGAGATACTATGGTGCACAAGCATGTACACAAACAATGTGTGATCAATACTCAAATCTCCCCGTAACAAAAAGAGGCCTGTGCCCAGCAGTGGGATGTATATAGGCTAATGTTATAAGAGCTATCGCTATTCATCATCTTATAACATTGCAGTTGAACCCATAAGTTGTCTGTACGTATTCACATACATATCGATCACATTTGGGTTTCTTTTACAAATAAATTCTGTAGACGTCACACAGACTAGTTCTTTTCTTTCATACTTTGCACTGTTGTATTCGATACCTAATATTTTCACTTCTCTGAGAAATTCCGTTAGACACGCACATTGCCAAGGATTTGAGTCGAACAAAAACTTGTTTAATTTGCTTCCAGATCTCATTAAATCCAGACAAAAGTTGTCTTGTAAATATGTGATCCTGTTGTTCGATAGATTCAGATCTTTCAGTGGGCTTCCCTTAAATGCATTTAGAGGTACTTCTTCAATCTTATTTACACTTAAATCGATTTTCGTTAGTTTGGGAATGTTCCGGAATAGAGTTTCAGGTATTATCTTAACTTTGCTATTATTTAGTAGAATGGTTTTCAATTTTCTTAACGGTTGAAAAATTTCTCCATCGATATTCTTCTTCCTTTTCTTCTTCTTCTTGTGTTTAATTTTCAGGAATTTTCCAATTATATTGTGGGATAAATCTAAGTGCTCTAAATTCTCCAAATGTACAAATAAGGACTCGTTTTGTAAATTCGATATTTGGTTATTGGATAAGACAAGTTGTTTTAATGGTCTCAGATTTGGTTTGATTGCAAAAGCAGGAATTTCGTTTAGGAAGCATCCGTTAAGATTTAGGACTTGCAAAGATTGGAATGTTTGCAACCAGTTCCCAGGGGCAGCAATCATATCGTTTCTAGAAAAATCTATAAATTTTATAAAAGGTCTATTGTCAAATAAACGGGGATGCAGCTCTCGGCCCATAATGTCATTGTCAGAGAGATCCACATACTCCAATTCTCGTAATTTGTCGAAAATACCAAAGACGAGTGTGTTAATTTTATTCACTTTAAGATCTAAATGAGTGAGACGAGTCATCTGATCAAAAATTCCAATAGGTAAATTAGCCAATTGATTGTACGATAAATTAAGAGAAATGAGTAGTTGTGTGTCCTCAAAAACGCCAAAGTTTAATATTTGAATTTTGTTTCGAGATAAATCTAGATATTCTAGAGCAGTTAGATTACTAAAAGCTTCATTTTCCACTTCAGATATCCGGCATGACCTTATTGTGATTACAGTTGTGTATATATTGTCAGAGACTATATTTCTTGCTAGTACGTTGCCCGTTGTGTCAGCAGTACATGAAACTAGACTATCGTTCATCGTTTTACATGTTAAGTCTGCTTTGGAGATGATTAATACTGTCAGCAAAATGATAAGATGATGTGTAAACATATCTGAAAACAGAGAAAGTAAATATGAAGTTTTTTTCAATAAAAATATGAATCGTGAGTATACAATTAGTAATACGTGTTTGAGTCCAATGACCTGACTATCAAGAAGAGACATTTTGGTACAGACAGAATTGAAATAGATCATTAGCACACAAACTGGGAAAAGAACGTAAAATTTTTTTTTCAGTTTAATAAATAAAGATACTCCTATTTACTAAAATTTTATACGCTATCAAAAAATCTTTAGATACTTTAAAAACCAGAAGTAAAACAATCCTGACTGAGCATTACTATACAAATCAACCATTTACCTTATATACATAGACACTACAAAACATACAGAAAATAATTATAAATAATCACTGTCATGATATCACAGCTTATCACCAAGCACATATTAAGATATTTATAGGTTTTCCAAAGTTTGAAAACACAACATTGTCAACTTATAGACTGCCGGCAACTATATCTACTCAGAGTAGATATAGTTATAGGAAGTAATGTAAATGTAATGTCATGAACTATGGAGATAATGAGGAAAAAATAAACTGATCGTTCGGAGCTGTGATTGGTAAACACTTCACGGTACTTATCTCCCGAACTACTGAACAAATATTGGTGAATTTTGCACTATTTGCTTTTGGGCAAGAGGATAGGTTTTTTGGATTTATTAATTTGGGGACTTTGGGAATTACATCTTGTAATGTTATGTGTGCAGAAAAACACAAAAGTGGTATTATAGTGACAATCTGTCAACAATTTTTTATAACAATGTTTAAACAAATTACTTGTCAATGTAGAAACTTCTACTTTGTTATATCTAAGGCTGGCTGCTGCACTCACTTTTGTTTCTGCTTTTGTCCTTTTCTTCTGATCAAAAACATCATTTACAGATTACCTCGCTTTTTTCACGAATTGTTTAATATAATCCTAATTCTTATCAGAATTAAACAAACACATCTACTACGGTAAAACGGGGTGAATAGAGTTTCAAGGGGTGAATAGAGAATAGTGTTTTTAGGGGGTTACATGAATATTTTCTTACATTAAAATGCTTAGACACAGTTACTTTATGAAACACTTGTGAGTTTGCGTATAATCTTTATGTTTTGTCTAGTTAAACGTCCAAATTTTAATAAAAACTCTGTTTCTATCCACCCCAAAAAACCCTCTATTCACCCCGTTTTACGGTATCTAAAAGAGCTTTATCGATTTAGTTCAAGCCACAAGCTAAGTCGAAGTAGTCATCATTAAACGCGCTAGATGGCGCTTTTTTAAGTTTACGTAGTTAATTATGAGTCAATATTGGTTGCTGCTGCACTTACATCATAGTGAGTTAATACCGGCGTTAAATATACACCTACAGCCACCTACTCGACTAATATTCATTAGTATTTATCAACCTTGACCGACAACTCATTTGAGTACAGAAAAACTTGTAACCTGTCTTATAGGATCTTAATCATTTAGGAGTCTAAACTTCCTTTTGCGATCCATAATTAGGAAGAAAAGTTTGTACTTTTTATAGCCTTCATCATTTTCTTGGCTCTGTACCTAACGACCATATCCTTGAGTAAATAACTATCCTGCATATTAATGAATCACGTACGACAATTAGTGCGAATAGGCATTAGTTTTATATTGTTGTTTCTAGCTTACTAAAGTAGGTATCTACGAAAAAAAACACGAAAAAAGAGAACATGTATTTATTTTATGACTAATTGTATTTAAATTTCAATGAGAACATTAATATTACTCATCTTTAATTACATCACTGTGTGAATTCTCATCTTCAAGTCGCGGCGTATTACGCTCCGACGTTTCTTGTTCGTCAACCCTATTACTTTTATCAGTTTCGGGATCTTGCATCTCATATGTATTGAAATCTATTGAAGTATCTTTCAAACTAGTACTACTACTACTTTCTTCAACATTCTTACTAACATTTCTCGTAATATCTAACTCACTTTTCAGCCTCTGTATAGCTTGAACCACTTCATTTTGAAAGTTCATGTTTAGTTTGTAGAGTTGTTCTGAATGTTCCTTCTCCCTTCGCGTTTCATTCCTCATGTGCGTGTCTTTGTATTTTTCGAACTCAGTCATTATTCTCACTTTTGACTCGTACGTGTGTTGTACCATCGAGACGAGTGCAAATAGTTTCTCGATCACTTTATCTTTTACATCTTTTGATATGTTTGCGTCTGATTCTAAGTCGGATTTCGCGTCGAGAGCTAAATCGTTAGCGGACGATGGGAACCCGAGTAAAGACTTTGATCCATTCGATCCGTTTGTTTTCGGGGGAGTCGGGCTTTCAACTTTAGGTGTACTGATGTTAGTGGAGGTCTTCGTATTTGTTTTAGATGTGAATGCGCCGTGAGTGACGACCTCGGTGAACACACCTGAGCTGGGTTTATTGGACTGATATTCCGCGGCCTTCTTATTTACCTTTTGAATGAGTTCACTTTGCTTCTCCTTCTGCTTCTCAAACGTGCTCTTCTCGATGACTTCTTCGTGCACAACCTTTTCGGGAGACTCCTTGGCCTTTTGGAAAGGGCTTCCAGTTCGTTTACTGAAGTTTGTGACGGTCAACTTAGACATGTTTATGGTATCTATATTTGGTGTTGTGTTAAATAAGGCGATGAAAATTCGTATCACTGAACTAGAATTTTACACGGACGCTAGTGTCACCGGTGATGACGCTCATGGCACTAAGCGGCCGGTCATACGGCGCTGGAACGGTTGGCCTCAGCGCGCCAAGTGTGGGCTTCGCTCCTTACTTTTGGTTTGCTTGCGCTTCCTAGGCGTGGCAATGAATTTATTATAAGCTGAATTGATTGGCTGGCGTGGGTCTTAATGCAGTTTGCATTGTAATGTTGACATTACTACGCTTGTAAAGGAGATAAACGGTAACGGTGTTTTATAACCTGCTGATAGCTGGCGGACGAGCTTTGGATCATTTTTGCCTTAATTTATGATAGCAATATTGGACGCTCCAATCATTTGTACTGACTTAAACATGATTTATACTTGGTACAGTTTCAATTGTGTTAAAATCAGTGAATGACGATGAAAGCGTTTTGTTTCATAGGATTACTGGATTATTCTTCAATAGTTTAAGCATTATTTAGTATCTAATTATCACTACAAAGACTTTTATAGACAGACAGCTGCATCTATCATAGTTCATAATAATTGTAACAATGGTGGGAAAATTAGCATTTTTATTACATTCCTCATTTATTATAAGATGAAGGACCAGTAATATTACAATAACTTTCTTAAGGCAGATTCATAACTATTTATTTAACGAATGGAATGCTTCAGTTATATGATGAATGTCAACAGTGATCTAACTCTGTAAACATTCCACGGAATATATGAAACCTACTTTAGTTCAAGGCAAGTAATCAATCGTGTAAATCTAATAAATACTACGAATACTAATCTGTTGGTCGAGTGGTTAGTGGCCCTGACTGCTAAACCAGAGGTCGATGGTTCGATTCCCACCCAGGACAAATGTTTATATGATGAGTATAGTCATTTGTTCTGTGTATGGATATAAGTTTTTTATACTTACTAGATTTGTATGTATTAGAACTGTATATGTATGTTTATCAGTTGTCAACTACTCATAAAATCTTTGCTTCGTTTGAGACTAGATGGCGCTGTGTGAAAATTGTGGAGTATTATATTATAACTTTATAAGTAATGAACATCGTTGATTGAGTCGCTCCAACTTATGGAAGTACCAAGCATGGGCCCCGTTACGGTAACCAAAATTACTGGATATCCGAAAGAACTATACACATTTCGGATCATTTCGGATATTGGTAGAGATTAAACACATCGTGACGGATATAATGACGTCACATTTCAATTATGACATCAGCATACAGTAATGCCCACCTAAGTACGTCACATCTGAGTAATTCCATTCCATACAAGATGAATGAAGTTATTCAAAATATTCGAACATTGTATATTAAAGTTTGCGTAGGTAGCTGTTGGTAGTGACCTACAAAAATTTATTTATCATCTACTCAATTAAATCGTTATAATTTTAAAAATATGGCCGTAGTTATGTATTTAATGGGTCATATCGAGCTTTAGTTTCTCAGCTATAATTGACGATTTTCTTCAAGATACTGGTTTACACGAATGAAGGGAAGGCGAGGCGGTCTTGTCTCACTAAAAAAAAGGCGTTAGGAATACACTTGGAAACTTGACATGTCTTGTCTAGATACAAAAATAATACAGGTAATTATTAGTCTTTATTTAACATGAAAGACTTCTTGTGTTCTTGAGAAAGCAAAAGCAGCTCAAAGCATATAGCTTATGGCCACGTTTAAAAGTAATATAAAGGACTACAGTTGTGGGAACAAGACGCCGCTCTTCATTATGAATTCCGCTGTCACGTTTTTCCATTGCAATAATATTACTTTTCCATACTTGGCGATAGGCCTCCATGGATGGCACTACAACAGTGGAGACAAGTGCCAGATGGACACTGAATGTAGGCTCCCAGAAAACCGTGAAATCTTTATAATCATCTAAGGAAACCTCCTTAGAAAATTAGTGAATCCCTTGAATAATGATTTAAACGGAAGAAAGAACGAAATTATGATACCTTCGATTTTTAATGATTGCTCTTATCACCTAGCCTAGGTATATAGGTCTGTCGGTAATAACGTCAATGACCACAGAGGATCAAACGCCCTTTCAGAGAGTTAAAATCCTAAGTGGACGACCATAGCGCGGACTAATCGAAGCAAGCAAATACATTACTCCTTACTATGCGTGCTAATTACTTCGATGTATACTGGTGTGTTCAGCACCAAAATCATAACTTTCAAAGGGGCTCAAGAATACGTTAACGATAACAATGTTAAAAATTCAAAAAAGAGGTCGTTAGCGAAAAGTCAAGCGGTAAAGCGTTCACAACTTGAACCAACATACCGACACCAACTGGCTACCAACCTACAAAATCCAAAGCTTTTATTCCTAAACCGGCGAATCGAAATTCGAGGCTCATTAATATAATTAATAGTGTTGCCATCACTTTCACCGTGGCGGAACTATGGGACACAAATGGTAACCCCATTAGTATTCCATAAGGTTGTTGGACGCCGGATCAATAATAATTGGATATCAACCCGTTACCTTATAGTCAAGAATTTGTGTCAGTTATTGGATTACATTTAAAGGTGGGTAAAAGTTTTTTGAATTGATCGAAGAAAAGTTAAGCTATCGTTTCTTAGGTTTTGATTTTGATGGGTGGTCGCTTACGATCATGAAAATATGAAACTGCCGTTCATAAAGGGCGTTACATATGTTGAAAATAACGTCCAGTCTCACTGATTCAGCTCAAAACTGTTTATCACACACCATGCCTGTCTGGAAACAGTATTACATAGTAACACTATGTACTGTAAATAAAATAGATAGTATAATATAATGGATAGTAGTTATTGGGCAAAATACCTACGTATTTTGTGCAGAGGATGAGAATCATCTAATGACTCCTACCGCTTTACTTAAGCGGAACCGAGTGATCTGACACTCGGTTTTACTGATAATATAATCCCTAATATTTTCGGACAATCCCGTTGGTTATGCAGACGCCTGGTTTGCATAACCATCTGACGCTGGTTTAGATAATTATGAAATTTTTATAGCTTTAAGCAGACACTTTGGAATTCGCGTGGTAAGAATATGGTCAGATAATGAGGCTTACCTACTAAGTATGAAATAAATACAACAAAATACAACTTAGATGAATATTTCCTTTTTGCCTGACGAAATGATAAGTCCATCCAATTTCAATCAATCAATCAATCAGCCAATCATAGTCCACTGCTGGACATAGGCCTCTCCCAATTTACGCCACAACACCCGGTCCTCCGCCTTCCGCATCCAGTCCCCACCAGCGACCTTTCTCAGGTCATCGGTCCACCTGGCGGGCGGGCGTCCTACCTTACGGTTGCCGAGCCGCGGTCTCCACTCTAGGACTCGTCTGCTCCAACGGCTATCGGTCCTTCGACAGACATGGCCAGCCCATTGCCACTTCAGCAAGCTAATTCTACGAGCTATGTCGGTTACCTTGGTTCTTTGTCGGATGACCTCATTTCGAATTTTATCCTTCAAAGAGACTCCGAGCATAGCTCGCTCCATAGCCCGCTGTGCAACTTTAAATTTGTGGACTAGTCCAACCGTTAATGTCCACGTTTCGGCACCGTAAGTCATAACAGGTAGGACGCACTGGTTGTATGCTTTCGTCTTCAGGCATTGCGGTATAGGCGAAGAAAAGACTCGACGAAGTTTGCTAAACGCTGCCCAGCCCAACTGAATTCTCCGATCAATTTCCCGCTCGAAGTTGTTTCTACCAAGCTTAATGACCTGCCCTAGGTAGATATACTCTTGAACAACTTCGAGCAACGATCCTTCGACATATATCGGTCTCGGCCTGACATGTTCATTGAACATGATCTTGGTTTTATCCAAGTTCATGCCAAGACCGACCAGTCGTGAAGCTTCATTTAGGCCATGCAGCATCTCGCTTAGCTGGTCCAGCGACTCTGCTACTATGACGATGTCATCTGCAAATCGAAGGTGCGAGATGTGCTCACCGTTCACATTTATACCCCGTCCAGTCCAATCCAGAGTTTTGAAGACATCCTCGAGCGCGTTGGTGAACAGCTTTGGGGATATAACATCCCCCTGTCTCACCCCCCGACGCAGCTCGATCGGATTCGTCTTACGGTCATGGAGCTGGACAGTCATGGTGGCGGTGTCATATAAGCATCTCAGCACCTCGATGTAGCGCCAGTCAATACGACATCGTTGCAGGGCATCCAGAACCGCCCAAGTTTCGATGGAGTCGAAGGCTTTCTCGTAGTCCACAAAGGCCAAACACAGCGGCTGATTGTACTCTTTGGTTTTCTGCACAATCTGCCGAACAGTATGGATGTGGTCTACGGTGCTAAAGCCTTTTCGAAACCCAGCTTGTTCCGGTGGCTGGAACTCGTCGAGTCTTGTAGCGAGGCGGTTAGTGACTACTCTCGAGAACAACTTGTAAATGTGGCTCAGGAGTGAGATAGGTCTGTAATTCTTCAGCAAGGTTTTGTCTCCTTTCTTGAAGAACAGAACCACCGCACTCCCACTCCACGCTTGTGGTGTTAAGCCTTGGTGAATGACGGAATTAAAGAGACTCGCTAGCTCTTTCAGGACTGTGGTCCCACCAGCCTTAAGGAGCTCGGTTGTAATTCCGTCATCACCCGGCGCCTTGTTGTTCTTTAGTTGTCTGAGAGCTGCCTCTACCTCGCCCGGGTCGACATCCGGGATGTCCTCGGTGTAATGGCGCGTGAGTGGGGCTCTGTGGTCATCTACGCCTTGTCTCGGTGGTTTAGTCGTCCGTGATGCGTATAGGTGTCTATAGAAACTCTCAATTTCCTCCAGAATCTCGAACTTAGAGGTGACGGTCCTGCCATCCCCGGTCCTCAGTTTCGCCAGATGGGGTCTGCCTAATTGCTGAGCGAAGACTTTGGTGCCTCTATTTCGTTCAATCGCAGCCTCGATCTTACGAGTGCTGCAGCGTCGGAGGTCACGTCGCGTCAGTTTCCTGATTTTCAGGTTTAGGGACCGCCTATCTGACGAAGACATCTGGGCATCTGGCGTTTCTCGTCTTTCCTTCATAAGTTCGAGAGTCTCTGGTGAGAGTTTGGACTCCCTATTTCCGCGTTTTCCGGGGAACAACCTTCGAGACACACTCTGTAGCGTTTTAACCACTGTGTCGGTTTTTTCGTCAACATTGTCCGTAGTTTCCAGCAGTGCGAAACGATTTTGGAGTTCCAACTGGAACTTATCGGAACCCAAAGCTATTTGCCCATCCAATTTTAAGGAATATAATTTTCTGTTGAATATTCCGTACTATGAAGTAAGAGTTAAAAAATCACTCACCCTGTAGTGCAGAAAATCAAATTAAAGTGTTTTATGTAAATATTCCAAACTTCCTTTTTTTTTAGTAATTATTAAATAATAATTGTACTAGAATGTGCACATGTTTAGCTTATAAGTAGTTCAAGATTAATTTAACAGTAATCTTAAATGATTCTGTATTAAAAAAAATACGAAATTGTTATATAAACGTCGTCAATGCAGAAAAAGTAGATATATTTTATATCTCTTGCTAAGCTCGGGCCTCGTAAAGACGGTACACCTTGTGATAACACCAATAAATTACATGGAAGATGGACTTAGTATCTAGATTTATAAAATTCTCTTCCGGTTTATGTTAACGCTAATCAAAATGAGGACATGACATGAGAATAGGTCAAAGTGACTAAAATTCAAAGTGACAAATACTTAATAATTAAGCATGATTTAAACTTACCCGACTTAATTTATTAGCTGATCTATTTTCTTTGTGGTCTGACATTTTCAATAGAATCAATCATAAAATCCTTATCGAAACAAATCGTAAGCACACACACACATACACTAATAAGTAAATAATTTCGTTTACTTTTTTAATAAATCGACCCCGCACTAACGATTTGAATCATTGCGGGCGGAGGATTTTAACAAACATTTACGTCACATCCTCAACGACTCCACATATTTGATGGCAAATTTACGTTAATACAAACTATAGAGCGACAATAATACAATATGATAATTGAAGGTAGAATTAAATATTTTCTTAATTGAATAATTGAATTTTAGTATGTATATACTTGCAAGTACGTTCGAATTACTTTCTAGCCTGCTCCTGTTCTTCAGCCTCGAAGAGTTCATGTCCTATTGCTTATGAGAATTACAGATTAAGTGCGAGTTGGACGTGCTTAAATGAGGGTTCCATATTTTACATATAGCTGAAGAAAAACATATTTGCAAAATTGCCACAGTTTCAAAAACTATGACTACCCAGCCTAGATTTTCTTTTTTAATATTTTATGTTATAGTAACAATACAAATTCAGCGTCTGTTAAAATTCAACTGTCTACTTGTCACGGTTCTTGAGATACTGCTTGGTTTGACAGACATCGTTGCCGCAGTAATAGGGTAATAGGGCAAAAATAAATAAATTATTCTATATCCCCTGATTGTTTTTACACCTCTTCATTTCAGACATTTCAGTTGGGTATCATGAAAAAACAGTTACTTATAGATTTTTTCCATGCTCTTTACAATTTTAGTCCTCTAACTGATACCTTGTCAAGCTAATCTAATATCTTTGGACTCCATAACTTATTCTTAAATACTGAAATGCCTGTTTAAAAAGTGACCTTATCCACTAAATAATTAAGGGGTATTTGTCCTGTCAATCCTCGAAATTGGATTATTTAAGACCAGGTTCATCTTAAAGCGCCTTTACGATCTTGATAATCTTATTCTAAGTTATTGGCCCATAAGTATGCAACCATTCAAATTATGTGCCCCTTAGTCTCATTATCAAGAGGAATGCCCTAAAATCTTAGGGCATATACCATATCTTCATAAACTACTACATATTTAGTTTAGACCCCTTGACAAAAACCCTTTGAGAAAAATAAAATTTGAACATCTTTCCGAAAACTGATCTTCTGACATTGGCCTACTGCTTGTTCTTGACATTTTTCTCCTAATTTCTAAAGTTCATACACATGACAATGAAACTTTAATCCATTAATGACGTTATCTCCGCGACGGACAAGTTCAATGATATCAACTTAAACACGATTACGTATGCAAAGAGGTGCGCACGCGCATCTCCTCCTCCATATCAAACACCTCACTACTTCACCCGTCAAACCTCTCACTCACACTTCCCTTACCACCCATAAGGCAGACAGGGACACATGAACTGGATCATGGTTCTTCAAATCAGGGTACGGTGTCACAAACAACAGAAAAGGCGCTTAATACAACTGATTCTAAAACGAACGATAAGTGACTGACAATGTTAGAACATAGGACGTTTTGTATTCCATAACTAAAGAAGGATTCGTATCAGATAGCTTTCCCTTACACTTGGGTCCCCTCCGTGCCAGAAGGTCGCATGTGCACGTTCGACTCGTACGTTGAAAGACAATGCCTACCGGAACTGCAGACTACGTGCTGAATTTGAAATAGCTGTATAAAAACCGCGGGGTCCTTGTCGAAACTATCACAAACAATTCAACCATCGTCCGGTGAACAACAGGAGCTGAGCAAAATGGTGTCCAGTAAAGTAGTGTGCTTGTTGGCTCTGGCCCTGTTCGGGAGCGCGGCTGCTCAGCCGGCGAAGGATGCCTTCTGGAAGGGCACGCCCATGGACGGCATGGTGGAGGAGATGCGCTCCGGATGCGCTGAGGGCGCCGACCCCACCGCCTGCATCAAGTACAAGGTCATGTCGCTATTGGACTCCATTTTCAAGAAGGACACCTTCCAGGTATCCGACTTTCTCCACACCAACAAACGAATCGTCTCTTCACTTTCAACTATCAATTTCAAATTTGATTTTCTCCTCAGATCTCTGACGCCGTTGAGGTGACGAAGAATGGTGCTGCCAACGACGTGACTGGCCGCTCATCTGGCGACTTCTTCGACAGCATCGAGGGCTTCATCCAGTCCCACGACGTGACCTTCAAGCTGCCCATCGCCGACACCCAGATCACCGTCAGCCCCAGGAACTTGGACAATGATGAGCTGTCTCTGAACGTTAAGTTCAACAAGGAAGGTGCCCGCTCAGTCGGTGAGGCTCGCAAGGCCAAGCTCAAGAAGATCATCGTCCCCATCCTCGTGTTCGTGCTCCTCAAGGCCATGACCCTCATCCCTCTGGCCATCGGTGTCCTCGGTCTGAAGGCCTGGAACGCGCTGCAGCTGTCCTTCTTCTCCTTCGTGGTGTCCGTCGCCCTGGCCATCTTCCAGCTTTGCAAGAAGGTGAGTTAATCCTCTAATTTGCAAAACAAAAACACGCTTGTTATTTAACAATTGAAATCTTTTGATATCATTGATTGATAAAGCACCAAACCTTTTGCACACAACTTTTAATAAGCACTGAACCTTGAGCACAATAAACATGAGCACTTTAACACAATACTTGTATACTAACTACCTTTCTGGACTCGACTATCCATAAGCCTAACATTGTAGTTTACCCAGATCGCGGCCGACAACTCGCACCCCCAGATCGCCGCGCACGGTCCCTGGGACGCCGCCTACGCTGCCACCCGCCGCCGAAGAGACGCTGAACCCCAGGAGCTCGCTCAAGAACTCGCCTACAACGCTTACCTCTAAACCCGACCACCAACGACCATCGAAGCCTATTTACAACTACAACAGCTGCTAAATAGGCCAACATAGACCAAATAAAACGATTCCGTTCAGAAATCGTGACCGTGTAAATACTATGTAATGCGACTATTTATTGAAATAATGTGCTTGAGAGCGTGTGATTGTGATGTATGACTGATGTTATTTATTTATATTTTTAATAAATCCTTGAAGAATAATAAGTATTTTATTTGTTTACCCTTTATTATATTAAACACATAAATTAATCAGTAAGCGATGACAGCTTATTCAAAGACTAAGCAAGAAATAAGACTACATTAATATATAGGCAGTAAATGAACAATTAAATATTAATAATATTTACATCCCTACACTCAGAATAATAAAAAAACAACAATAGCCCATCAAACAGTACTTTATTCCTCTTCATCGCCTGTAATTCATTCATTTCATTACTCTGTAATAAATTCCATCAAGTCTGAATCTGAATAAAAAAAAAGTTGACACCAAACCGACCCTCCATAAATAACAAAATAGGTCATGATACCAGGGAAATTTAGCTCACCACATAGTTGCCTGCAGACGTAATCAAATAACTTTCTATAAAGGAAGGAAAACGCTACGCGATGGCATTCTCGTCACACTAAGTTTCCGATGCGGTGCCAATCGCTTTCTACCAGCTCATCTGCTATGGGCAACACGTAGGAGATGCCGTCGACATCACGTGCCACATTTAACTTAGATAAAGTGACAAGCGACACTTTTGAATTCAGTGATTTTGATCGATTTCATTGATTTGTTGAAGCTTTATTTCTAATTCAGTCAATGTTCAATGATAAGTAATATGATTTATGGAAAATGAAAATTTCAATATTTTTTATCTTTTCCTTTTTTTTGACAAAAGATATTGATTATGTTTTCATTTACTTTTTATCCACTACTGAGTTGAAACTTCTTTATATTAATGGTCTCCGTGACGATTGCAGTAGCCCATATTCTGCTGCTGCAATATCTGTTCAGGTTCTGAAAGATGCTTGAAGATACGTTGATAGGCGCACCAAGTGTTTGAATTTTTTTACAAGCCTTGTAATTAATAAGTGTGGTGAAGTTTATACCCTGTCTAATAGAAAGAGGATGTTTGTTACCAATTGTAACATCGATATTATTTAAAGAAGTTATTCAAATTATTTCGAGAATTCGGTCATTCCATGTTCACCGCTAATTTTCATAGATAAATTTGCAGTGTAACTTTTTTTGTTACAAGACTACTCCGGCAAGGAGTTTAATCCTTGTGTAGCGGTGGAACTTACAAACATTAAATTCGTAAATTCCACCGTGTGTCAGATACAAAGATACCCAGACTTAGAAAGAGGATTCGGTGGCAACACAAATACATGTCCTACGCGGGGTCCGAACCAGCGACACGTCGCGGACATTAGTTTTGGCGTGGTGACCTATACCACTGGGCTACCCGCGCAATCATACTTTAAATTTCTTAGAAAACAAGAGTATAACAAATGCTTTACGTGCGCAACATAATTTGAATGTTAGATATGTAATACATAACGTGAATAACGGATATTGAAACAAAACTATTTATCAACGGAACTCTGATAATAAAATACATGGATTTACATCATATTCATTGCAAGTTAATTATAAAATAAAATGAAACTTTGTTTATAAATTTCGACATTCTTATTCTTTTTCCTGATTTTTTTTACCATGCCATAATACACCACTAATAAAAAAGGGCGGTAAGTACGAGTCTGACTCTCGACACTTAGGCTTCCACACAAATAGGCTAGTGAAAACCAAATCAGCTAGGTGACAATGAAACAAGAAAATACAATTTTGGACAAAAGCGGTAACCGGAATACATCATCCGTGAAATTTTTCGAACAGCTCACAAGATAGTTCGTTCATAATAGAGACCGAAGGAAGGACAGACGATGAACCGAATCACGATAGAATGCCCTAAAGACTTAGGTACAGTTCCATAAAAAAAGTAGAAAATCACTTTTCTTTCTGTGAATCGTGGGAAAACAGGGTCAACGCTCGGTCAGTGTTTAATTAAACAGCCAGTCTGCCTGTCACTGATGCATAGCAACGTTAAATGAATACAACTAATTAGCCAGATGTAATTACTACTGGCTTTTGACACGGTTTAATTAACTGATTCATCTTCTCTTCATTCAGTTTTCTCAGCGCTTTGCGCAGATGTGACTTTACTGAGAATTTTTTTTTATCTAACTAATAATAATTACTTTTCACATTTTAGATTAAAGTTCTCAGCGACGCTTGCATGTTTGCCCTGTGCCTCAGGTACGCCTTAAAAAAGGAGCGAATCTCTTATTGCATGAAGTCGCCCCTCTTTCTGGACCTGAAAGATACCATGGACCCTGAGTTAGTCCCTAAGTAGTAGCTAGTTAGACAACGTCAAACTCTGAATAACCTGAAAAAATCTTAACAAGCAAATTATATCACCTAAAGTCATTATAAAACGCCAAAATTACAGCAATTCTCGGCATAATTCGGGGGGCCTACTGGGGAGCCCTGCGGTACTCCTCATTATAATGCGGCGTCCCCACTCAGGATGCGTCCAGCGAGCGACCAGCATACCTGCCTTACCCTCCTGACCCACTCGGCACACATTAGCACGGATTCAGAACCATAACTCAACTATTTTTAGGTTCCTATAACATGACCACCTTATCGAATGCTTATGACAAATCTTAATGCAATTATAGAAAATGATATTTTTGTTATTTCAATGAGATAAGATTTAAAATCGCTTGATTGTTGTTTGTGCAGTGGTAAAGGTTAATTTGTCTATTCGTATGTAGAAGTAGATGATGGGTTTGGGGCGAGTTTGTATGGACGTCACGTGCGGTTGTAGCAGTAAGTAGACAGTGTTATGTGATGACTGTTACCTAATATGGCATGAATTGTTTACTTTCTTATTGCGAATAAATAATAAATTATTTTTTAAGTGGTCGTTTGTGAATACTAGCAAATGATAATTAATTAACACTTCTAATATCAATGAAGTTGAAGTTTTATCAGTGCGGTGGGCTTGACAGAATTAACTCTTTATCACATTTTTACTACCCTTTGCTTGTACAACAATTTAATTAAATAGTTATTTACTAAAAAGAGTTTATTGATATAATAACACGGAATACTATAATTTTTAATACAATTGATAATCAAGACACCTTGCGGTATAAGCAACATGATAACAGAAACTAAGCGTCATTCATGATATAACGCAGTTCGGGATCAAAAATTAGTTATGATTTTATGTGTTTTTTGAAGACAATTTTCAACCTTTTATACAAAAACATTTCAAATTTGGCTACTGGAAAAATATTCTTAATAATCGACGTAATAAAAAAGATAAGAATAGTGTACTGAACTTTTCTTATTAGTGACCTATATTGATCCGCATAGCTACAAAATACCATTCAAAGTGTCAATGAAATGCAACTAATACTAAATTTATGGTCAGTATTAGCGTAACGGAAGTGAAACAGCAATTTCACAATCCGGACATGGCGTCTATGGTAATGTGCGCGCGCGCAGCATCGTGATGTCAAGCAACCCTTATTGCATAATTTGCACGAAGAACAATCGGAGCAGTTTCACTTTTGTTTGTAAAACTACAATTTATATTTACGTAATATGGTCTGTGTATACTTGTACAAGTTGTAGATGGTTCATGTTTCTGGAATTTACTTGAAGGAAAATAGATATACATAAAAAATATGGGTAATATTAATTTTATTGTAAGAAGAGATATATCATTAAACAGTCATCCGTGCTACTTAAATAATCAGACAACACAAAGCAAATTACCTTCAAGAAATAAAGATTGTTTTTAGCAGCGCGCTAAAATGCAGTTTTATTCTTTTCGAAAAAAAAACAATTGTGTAACTTTGAAATCAGCATTACCTTAACTTTAATTATCATATTTATTGATTTTGTACCTTGCTGAGACACACAGCAATGAAGTTAATTAGAACTTGAAAAAATCGTGTCATCCAGTCTGACGTTGTACTGATTTAGAATTGTAAACAAAATGCATTACAAAAGCTTTGAAACTGTTTAGTATGTGCGAGCGGGCGGTGAGAGCATAGCACTCAACACTGCATGACAATTTACGGGTTGATTAACATTGTAGCTTGAGATATGGCCGTCATGTAACCACTACGGGCCGTAGTGGCTATTTTGAACTGAATTACTGGACACTAGCTGTTGCCTGCGACCCCGTCCGCGTGGACTTCAGTCTACAGCGCGCAGTGGGTCCTATTTCCGTGGAAAATGTACCCTTGTCTCCACCCCTTACCTCAATCCACCTAAAATCAATATACCCAAAAATCGCTATACACATATTTAAATACTTTCGCATTTATAATATTAATAGTATGGATTAAACGATGCCCCGGTCTTATTCCGTCATGTTTAGCACCTACAGGTTAAGTTAGTTCACTGAGATATCAAAATATGTACTACACGATAACACTGGATCGTCAATCGATCTTGGTTTGATTCAATAAAACCATTACAGGACGTAATCGACGGTATCATCCTAGCCTAAAAGGCTACCATACCTAGCCTTAAAACGAACTTTGTTGTGGTTGGTTTCGAGTCTAACTGGTGTTTTGCAAGGACTAAGGAGCGAATGCTTATCTGACCTTCTCAACCCTGTTAACTAGACAACACAATACTCCTTAGTCAGACTGGTATCTAGCTTCTAACTACGTCAATGATGTGTTATTAACAACCGGGACCCACAACTCAATGTGCCTTCCAAAACATGGACGTAATCGTTATGACATAGATGATCATTACCATACATTTGAAGTTTTCTATTCGTGACTAAGCTAATGCGAGGCAATTTTGTCTAGACTCTACACCACATACAGTTAAATATTTCCCGTAAGGAACTTTCATTGATTAAAACACATGAATGCATGTCTTCCTAACTGAGAGTTACCTTTAGTTAAGGCTTGCACTTTATTTACTATTAATAAGTAGCTCTTAATGCCCATACTGCAGGACAAAGGAATTCCTTCTATCCTAGTTATTTGGCTGGTAGAAACATTTTGACGAAAAGGAATCAAGCCTGTCCCGCCGTCTCCTTCCAAGAATATTTTCTTTATCGTCAATAACCAGCCAGTGTTTTGTTTACTTAGCCCAAAAACTATTCGACAGATGTGACAAGCCCAGCTCCACGTTAGGCTACGGCAGTTACTTGGGTTTTGGAGAACAGGGAATAACGTTTTCATTTAAAGAACCAATATCAATAACTAGCTGTTGCCCGCGACTTCGTCCCCGTGGGTAGAAGAGATAAGTTATGATTTACATATGCCTGCCCGTTTTTTTTCACATTTTCCATTGTATCCTCGCTCCCATTAGTCGCAGCGTGATGATTTATAGCCTAAAGCCTTCGTTGAATTCAACACAAAAAGACTTTTTCAATTTTGACCAGTTGTTCCTGAGATTAGCGCGTTCAAACAAACAAACAAACTCTTCAGCTTTATATATTAGTATAGATATAACAACTTCATATCTCTTCATAGGTTTTGTAGAAATCCAAGCATTACTAATCCAATATAGGTTGTATTGGATAAGTAATGTCACATTGAATAACCAAAGTTGTATGGGCTATACACCAGCTACAGAAATGGTTGGTATGGTGTAAACCTCAACAAATTAGCCATGCTTTTGATGTACCTACTTAATTATTATTGTGTGCCACTTAACCATACTGACGTATCACAGCCACCATAGGTCCTACGAATTGTCTACGCCGTAGCGTTGTAGTACCGCGATAACTAATAATAGTAGTATAATAGGCAAAATGTAAATCACTATGAACATTGCAGAGAGTCGTAGTATTTATAAAAGCATGGAAAACGGCAGCATGGATAATTCAGGAAATTATCAAATCTTTTGTAAAATATTAAAGTCCATTCGACTTAAAGTGAATTATTGGCTTTACAAAATTGTATCAATCAACTTAACAATGGTTATTGCAAAGATATACGAATACGAAGAAAACGCGATTATCCTTGTTTACTTTGTATATATTTTGTGTCTTTCTTTTGTTCGTAGTTTAATAGTTAGCCTGTGCGTAGGCTTTGGCTACTTCAACCAAGAATCACTGACGCGCGTTAAGGTCATTAGATGACACTAAATATTCTAGAGTTGTAGCACTTCTTTGTATCGTAAGATTGGTCGCATATATCGATACCGCAAATGACGTGAATAAACCTTGTATTTATACGTAGTAAAAGATCAAAAAGAGTTATCAAAGATTATGGAAAAAATAATTTGTATTTTTTGGTAAACATAACTTTAAAACAACAAAAAATTGTTTAATGAATATTAATAATTTTAATATGATCGCCAAAATATCGTCACTCTCACCAGCAGGACTTTCTTTAAATGAAAATATATAGTTTGCCAAGTATGAAAGCACTTTGCATTCTGGACACGCGCGCTTACCGCGTGCCTTGCCGCCCAAAGGATCACGTATAAATACCAAGCCCATTGAAAAATTAAATCATTGTTGCTCCATTAACCGGCCGGGCCGAACGTCTAATTAATCAAATCTAATGACAAAGTGATATAAATAAAAATGAAGTGTGTGTGCTTACTTCTGGCTTCCGTAGCGCTCGTGAGCGGATACAGCATCAGAGACAATGAGATTGAGACGGCGCGCTTACGGACAAGTGATGAGTTGCTCCAGAGTGTGATCAGTGATTGTTTCGAAGCCGCATCCCCCATGTCCTGCCTCAAAGTGAAAGTTCTCTCCTTCTTCGACACTAAGCTTGGCGTCAGCTCCGAGTCTGCGAGGGCTCTCGATGACAAGAACATCGATAAAGTGATCTTCGACCGCGTCGGCAAGTACCTCAGCAACAATGAGGTCAGGTTCCAGCTGCCGGAGTTCCTCTTCGAAGGTGCCGAGGTGTCCTACAGAGCAGACAGGGGCTTGGATGTGGAGTTCCCCAAGACTGACAGTGAAAACGGTGAAGGTAAATATTGAAACTTACGAACAAACTTCAATATGGAAGAAATTTCAAGGTCTTGAAAATAATTGTTCATTTTGTTATAGCTCGAGGCATCTTGAAGAAGAAGCTGCTGCTGCCCGTCCTTCTGCTGCTGAAGCTCAAGATGAAGGCGCTGATGCCCATCCTGGTGGCCATCATCGGTATCAAGGCCATCAAGGCTCTGATCCTCAGCAAGCTCGCCATCACCCTCGTCCTCGGATTCCTCATCTACAACTTGATAATGAAGAAAGGAGGTTAGATATCAAGGCTGAAATACATCACATAGCAATCAGTTCATTCAGTATTTTTAATTGTATTTTTTTCTTTTGCCAGCCATGCCCATGATGATGATGCCGCCTACGGAAGCCGCTCCTCCCGCTCCCCAATACGGTCCCCCGGCCTCTCAGTACGGACCCCCCTCGACATCTGCTCCCTCCGCCCCCCAGGACTCGTACGGGCCTGCCTGGGAGCCAGCGAGCAGCGGCCCCTACGCCCGTGTGTGGGACCCCTCGCAGCTGGCCTACAGCTCGTACTACCCCAGTGACTCCAGCTCCTCAGCTGCCTCCAACCAGTCTCCGAGCTACTCCAGCGTGTCATCCGTCTCATCGTCCATCTCATCATCATCATCAGCCACACACTAAACGAATTACCTCATGTAAATAGCACGGGAAACGCATTGTACATAGTGTTTTGACGCACGCACCAATGAAACGGCTAGGGTCTAGAAGAGTTATTTATTGACGATATTTATTTTTTATTTATTGAGAACAATAAAGAAACTGTCGTTTTACTGATGGTAAATGATTGTCTTTTAATGCTCCGGAAACTGGTATACCAGACACCACAAAACTCCTTACATAGAAAAGGAATGCAATAATGAACTTAAACCATAAACAAGGTTCTATGAAATGACAATGGTCCTATTGTCCCACAGAAATTCCCTAGGGCTTTAGTGGAGCAGGTACATATAACAGTCCTCGAAACCTATTTAAATGTGAAATGCATTCCTTTAAACTTTCACCATTACCTATTACGACACGGTTCAATAAATTGTCCTGCTTTTCCTGCCCGGTATGTATCGGGCTAAGCATATAATTTGTATGTGGATATGTAGGTATGAGACGTATGATCATTCAATGATATAGATATGACACACATAATCCAGTGGGGTCATATAAACACTTTCGTTGGTAACGTGACTATAACCCATAAAATATACTACATACCAATACCACAATATTATTTCAATTTCTTACGTCAAAGAATGCTTAAAAACAAAAAGACCTATGCGTAAATCATTTTGTGCTTATTGTGCCTAGTGAAGACAAACACATCATTATTAAGTACTTAACTAGATAGTGTGCACTCCAAGTAGTTAGTCTAAAGCCAACGCCTTATCTATATTTAGTGGCTAGACTTTCGCTTATGTTAAAACCCCGGATACGAGAACCTGCCTACTATTAGTGTACTCAGTTAATAAAACGCGCGATATCAATAATCAATTTCCTTTATTCCGTATATTAACTCGATTAGCACAATTTCAGGTGACAAGTGGAAGTTTTAAATTCTATAAAATACATAGTAATGTGGAAAAGTGAAAAAATAATTAGGTTAGGTTACAAAGATGTTTATAAGTTCGTTATTATTGTCACGTAAGTATGGTTTTGTTACTACATCAGATAAATTCATATAATTTCTTTATTCGATCTAAATATAATATAGTCAGACAGATTTTCTTGAAAAATTTGGAACAAGATTATAATATTAAAAAGGTTTTGTTGTATAGTTATATTAATTGCTACTTAGAGGAAGAATATAGTTTGGTTGTAATGTTATAAATATCATTATTTATTTTAAACTATTGAGAAATTAAACGTAAATAACTTTACATCAATATTGCCACATGTAAAAATAAAGCTAGAAGTTACATTCTTCAACGGATCTATGCATGATTAGACCTACTGTTCTGCAGAGATGTGAATGTTAAGGGGAAGTTTAAAAATTGCACTGGTAACTGGAAACTACGTGGGAATCGGCTGTTATGGCATGAGCGTGTTAAGCAGGGATCATGTGGTGAGGAAGGTTTTGAACTTGGATGTGGATGTATATAGGGGAAAAGGACGACCAAAGAAATGATTGACGGAGTATATCGAGTGTAAGACGATATAGCTGCAAAGAGTGTTACTTGTGAGATGACGTCAGATAGAAAGATATGAAGAAGAAGACATTACGCCGACCCCAAATAAAAAATTGGTATAAGAGCTGGGGAATAATGATTTCTCCAACTGCTTTTACGGACAAGTGACATTTATAACATTACAATCTCCGAAAATGGGTCTCTAGCAATGACAAGTACGAAATCGTTAGAAAACAGTTGTGCAGCTAACTACAGTATACAAATACAGTATAAATGCACTATTTACAGGGACGCTAAAGTATAACACTAACTATACAATTTAAGAGGGTAAAAATTACTTGATCATTCAACAAATAAATATTTTGTACTTGTAACACAGGTGAACAATTAAGTAGGAGGGTACAGCTATTCAGATGAAAAATTACATTTATTTATACAGGGTTTGTTAACTACACGGTGTTTTGGCTCATGCGGTCCACTGTTACTTAAAGTTATACTGTCGCAGCTTGCAGCTTAGGAAGTACCTTGTAATACGGCGTTTCATATTTACAACTGCAAAAGTATAACTACTTAAAATATTAATTCTATTGACCACCGATATTTCATATTTCATACATTTATACATTCAAGTGTAGTCACGGAGAGTTTTGGGTGTATATTATCATGTATCATAACTTGTGTCGATTTTCCTTTGACTACTACTAGCGACTTTTTAATGCCGTTGGATTTGATGAAGTGTGACAGCGCAATACACGGCCCATAGCGGCACCTCTCTCACACGGCTAACAGTCTATTTTTAAGATAGTGGAAGCTAACCAGAGGGACTTCTACCACTTCTTACAGTTATTGCTATTTTGAAAGAGAGAGCTTGCTATACGTCATCTAATTCACTGTCATGCTTGCCGGCTACAATATCATTTTATTTTATCATGAAATATTGCACTCTACATACACTTACATAATTATATAGGTTTATACATAAGAATGCATTTTCATCTGAACAGAAATTGTGCTTGTGATATAGAGTCTACAAAGGGAAGGTTAAAGCTATTATTTCACAGCCTTCGACTAAGGAGTGCGATAGGTACTCATTTATAATTAATTAGCAATACATAGATCAAATGTTCGAGTATATAGTACATAGATAATTTATAATTTGCGAGTATTATATATTTAGGGATGCGTTCACACTAGCTATTGTCGAACGCAGCGCTACATATAATTCTTCGGAAACGTTCCCCAAACGCCTACGATGGACAAAGGCTACTGTGAAGGCGTCCCAAGTAAGTTTAACTATCGTATAAGTACAGTTATTATTATAATACACTTGACTGGCGATCGCTACTTTTTCTTTAGACCGCCATATTTGTTATATGCGGAATGCGGATAGCTGTCAAAGCGCGGGAGTAATTGAATCAGAACTGATATTTGATAGCAAATGTCAAATCATTTTTTTTTTATCGTTGCAAATTATTGATCTTAGTTTCGAAGCAACAGCCAATTCAGTGTAATATAATAGATTTAATTAAATACATACGACCAAACCTCAGTCATACAAAAAGATTAACAATATATCCCTTACTTTAAGGAAAACAAAAGTTGTAAAAATTCTTGTAATTCCATTAACGTCCGGTCGTATGTATTTAGTCTACGTAGATAATATTTATATTCATCAATAACTTTCTTAACAATTGTAAACTAAAATATTTAAATCAACAAATTAGGTACACACGTATTCAGTGCTTTCAAATACAGCTCGATATATTAGGCTGGCCAATTTATTCATCTCAAATACTAGTATTCCATTATATTCTTAAATGAAAATTGTATTTTGATAAACACTCTTACATTAAAATGCAGTTACACCTGCAGTTAAAACTCTTTTTTCGACGTCTAAACAATGAACCATTTTCCGTTTTCTTTAAAATCCACAGCTCCAAAGGCACGCACATTAAAAATAAAACAAGCGTTTCAGAAGTAATATTTTACGCGTCGTTTCTGTTTTGTTTGACACTGGTGGTAATGATCACCATAGCTAGTCTGTGTTTTCTTGTGTCTTAGTTTCTTCAAGCGTAGCTAATATTTTTATATTGGAACATTTGAAATCAGCCTAATATAAACGAGCTGAAAACGATTTTTAATATAAGTATTTGTAAATAGTCTATATTCTTAGTTTATATGAAGTTGAGTGTTTTATTGCGAGTAGAAGTGTATTTAATACGAAGCTATATCAAAAGTTTGAATAAGAGATCATGAGGATAGGTTTTAGTAAAAGTGGAATTATTACATGTGCGTTGTGCAAGATAATAGATATTGCTTAATTAAATTCACCACTAAAGACGCTTATTATCATCTAGTCTCTAAATTAATTTCCAAGTATTTTATTACGTCTAAAATGGTGAAATTAACCATGTATTTTTATAATATATTTTTATTTACTATTAAATATTTCTCTGTAATTTTACTAACTCTATATGGCAATTTTCAATAATCTCTTTATTGTCATCAGTTTATTTTGCGTACACTAGAGAAATAATATTTTTTACGCTGTGTAACAATAACGCTGTCACGTTTAAAGAAACAAATGTTTAAATGATTTTACCTGGGTTGGTAAAAAAAAGGTATTCCATTTTTACAACAGATGTTATCAAATTTAACCACAATATTTTAATTTATAGAAGTTTTATATGTTGATACAAAGTAATAGCAAACTATATCAACACTTCTTCTTTCATTGTTATAGAAAACAACATTTTCTTATATTGACTTAATTTTAAAATAACGGATGCCTTGACAGCGTTATTAGCAACACAAAAATTCATGCAACACTGATATCAAATGGACTGACAACCATCAATTCCTCGGTACAACTAAATAAATATATAATCTGTATTTGCAAATAATAATCTCCGCTTACACTACATGGAAAACCAATGGAAGATGGATAAGGCACCTGGGTCATATAACACCGTTTTAAGCGTTTTGTCAACCAAACATACTTCTATCATGTAAAGCACGACAAAATTATATTTGCCGGTGACGAAAATCGGAACTAAAATTTGTCTGAACACGTTTGACAGCTTCTGAGGCAATGACAGCGCTACTAGCGCCGCTGTCGCCGGCAAGGATAAGTTTGTAGTACTATTTGTCATACTAACCTTTGAGTAAATATAGATGAGCTGTATAAACATTTATTAATACCCCAAAAAGCGTTTTCCTTGCTTTCTGAATCATACCGAAATGAAGTAGGCTTTAATAAAATGCACAGCTCACCAACAAATTCCACTCATTCAATGCAATGAACCTCCATATCTAATACTTCTACGAATATATCTATATACCTCTAATCATCTATTTACAAGGGACAAGGTGAAAACAAAATAAAAAACTGAAAATTTAAAAAATAACATTTTACTTTCAAATAAATAGCGACTAACAATGGTCATGCTAGGATGGGAAACATAAAGGTCATAAAACCAGGATATAATGCTACGAAATTTTGAAGTTTTTGGTTTCTGCAATGAACACACAAAAGTAAAAATTAACCTGAGACATAAAACCCGTTAATGTCGGCTACTTCAAGTAGCACAAAGTATCGCTTAAAATATCGTCACAAAAACTGTTAACGCACTACAAATCACTCGTAACTTAATAAAAACTCACACATTTGCATGAAAACGCTAGATACAGACTAAGCGGTTACCTAGGGACATTTATAACAATATGCTAAGTCTTATGATAACTTAAATTCAAATGATAGCTTACATCAATGTTAGTGGTTCAGTCTGTAAAACATACATAATTATATTATTAACATTAATTATAATAAATTACAAGAATGAGATTGGAGAGGAAAGTTAATTACAACAAAAGGATTTAAAGGGAAAATTATGAACATTGTATGTACCTATCAGTAATATATATATTATGTTAGGTAGGAAGTATTAAAATCGTCATCCATTAAAACAATCAAAAGAAAAAATGGAGAGCTACAACATCTGTATGTCAATATATATTTTACTGAAAAAACATGATTCAAAAATTTCAAATCATTCAATTTGTGCATAGACAAAATAACTTGTAATTAACTTAAATTACTTGAAATATAGAAAGAACTTTGGATTAATGTTTTGCAGTCCTAATGCAACAATTTTCATTAAATAAGGATAGTATAAGATACTACACAGCTATGTTTCAAATTAGGTCACATAAGTAGTCTAAATAATATCAATTATTGATCATAAGGAAATAAATTTTCAAACATACAGCTTCTAAAAGGCTAATCAATTTAAATGTATCAATTAAGGTGATATGTCAATGAAAATGGCTGTGCACACAAAAAACACTGATTTTGACTGCATGGTTAGGGGGTTAAGGTCACCACACCAAACCCACTGCATGCAATGTGTCACAGGTTCGGTCCTAGATTATGACAAGCATCTGAGTGAACCATGAATGCTTGTAAAGAGTCTGAGTGTCTTTAAAGCATGTGATTTGAATGATTGTGGACTACTCGCGACACAAGGATTAAATCAACTAGTGCAGGAGAAGTTTTTAAAAAGAAAAATTAGCAGTTTATGACATAAAAATTGACATATGATTAACAGATTTTAATATTGATAGCCTCTCAGAAATTGAGGGTGTGGATATGAATGTACAAGATAAGATTCAAAACATTATAAAGTAACTAACAGCAAATAATGAACAACAAAAACCCAACTTGTACTACCCATTAATATTATATATCTTCAACACACTTACAAACTTTAAACTATACATATATAACTTTATATAGCGACATTATATGTTAAATTTAGTATACAATATACATATACATTTTATATAACAATTTTAACTCTATTTGAAAGTTCTTGCCACATTTATGTTGTAAAAACATGCTTTTTATGCTTTGTATAAAGCCTTTGTGTCAACTTGGCGGAAGGTTTCAATTCTAAGCAACAAAAGAATAGATATCACTTTACTTAAGCTATTCACATATTTACTTATTCTGTATAGTCTCGGTTTAATTTTGTTCAGGAAAACATATTAAAAATACACCTCTGTACATAATTACTTAGCCTCACCGGGAGTTAACAGCAAAATTAATATATTATTCTTAATAAGCACCAAACTTATCATAATTCATAATTTGTAAGTCAATTAACTCAAGTTAATGATATATTATCTCTTCGATTGAAATAACTAAATATTTGGTGTTAACTTAGATTACTAGCATTCAAATCTGAACAGGACATCTAGTAAATGCATGACTATCTTACAAACTTTATAGATGTTAAGCACATGGGTTACTAGATTACTGTCAAAAAGCCCTCACTGGACCACAGATTATGTTTGTGTATATGCCAAAAGTCTTACTATCTTTGTCTTCTTAAAATACATAACGGCAAGGTCCAACAATCTTACAGCAGTGCTACAAACAAAGGCACAGTCAACACTGATACTATTACTTTTTGGCAATCTGTATCTCAACTTACAAATGCATTCACAACATAAATTATATATTTCGCATATATAGCTATAGAACACATTGTTGTCACTCTTAATATCATATACAAAAGTCTTCATACCTTTCGAGAGACTTGACGCTTGATTTCTCAAATATTGATAATTTGATATCTAATGAGGTCACTTATGATTGTATTAACGACAAGTTACCTACATGAGTAACTTTATTAACACAGGGTGCATGTCCTGTCCCATACAGTCACTTTTGCTTGAGGTCTCACCACAAAATTACTCTTGTCTTGATCTTTTACACACTACACAACATCTGTGTACTTTTTACACAATTAGATTCACTTTTGCACACTTTGTGAGCTCTGTGGACTCACATGTCGTTGTAATGCACTATTTTTCATTTGTGAGAAACTTTATAGTAAGCACTTGGTCAAGGTGAGCCGTTTAGGTTCCACTAGCGACTTGTTTACTGGAGGCCACACGCGTCCGCTCAGTGCGCCAGCCCCCGCGCCAGCACGTCCCAGGCGGCGGCCAGGTAGTGGGCCGCGCGCTACATGCCGCGCCACAGCTCCATGGTGACGATGATGGGGCACAGGCGCGTGAACGTGATGCCCATCATGATGCCCGTCACCAGCATGGCCGCGCCGATCATGCCCGCCGTCGCAGAGTGCTCCGGGGCCACGCCGCTGCCAATACCAGATACAGTGGTCAGATTGTTTGAATGCGTCAATTATGTTCATATGTTGCCTAACTACAAGCCCATTTAGAGGATGCGAGGAATATCATGCAAGTTGTAATACATTGCTGGTGATCATATATGTTACTTTAGATAGCTGAGCTGCGCGGCTGCACAATGTATTGCAGCTAACATGATATTTCTAGCATTGTCTAAATGGGCCATACTACAAATTACATAAAAACGATACACTTTTTAACTTATAATTAATGTTTGCAGACAAAATTTATGGCCAAGTAACACAACATTAATTAATTTCAAGTTGCTTTTGTGTCTCATGCTAACTTTATATAGTTAATAGACATTTAGAAAAAACGCAATATCTAGCTAGATAATAATTGAATGTAATAAATATTGCATCGAAACTCACCCTCCAACATACATCATGCCTAGCGAGCTGCCATGGCCAGAGGTCCAACCTAGCAGCATAGCGCCGATCCAGTACACCCAGTCGTTGGTGATCAGCACCGGCAGTGTGCGGACGTCTGGCTTGTAGTTGCACAGCAGGAAGAACGGGATGAAGGCCACGCGGAGGGTCGTGAACACCCACAACCAGCGACGGGTTGGCTAAAATCAATTATGCATATGTTAGAAGGATATAACGGTGTGACTGCTAGTAAATACCGACGAAAAGCTACTGCTAGTAAATGACGACTTCGAACCAATTTTTTTTTTCTTTTAAAACTCCAACTCAAATGCACAAAGACACCCAGACTCAGAACAAGCATCCGAGATCACACAAATGCTTTTCCTACGCGGGGATCGGACCCAGGACACGACGCGCACAGTGGGTTCCGCGTGGTGACCTCAACCACTAGGCTATCCGTGTAGTCATGAAATTAGTTTACGGTAACAGTTACCGAGAATTAGTCTTATAATAAATTGTTGTTTTTTTTTACTTATTTTAGTGATAAGTTTCCACAAAATAAATAAAAGTTTTAAACAACTGAAGATGTCTCTTCTTCAATAATTCAGTGGTTTGGGTGTACTCACGTATTGGAACAAGCTGGCTGAGATGTTTCCCAACATGGCGGTGAGATTGAACGTCAAGAAGCAAGTGAGGCGAGTGAAGTTCGTACCAAGGAATCCGGGCATGTTCGGAAGAATATCTGGAAATATAAATGTTTATTGTTTATTATTATAAAATAATATTTTTTTTTGTATGTATCCTAGACTATGACCATCTACGAGACATAATATTTGAAAAAAAAATACGCGGAGAAACCAATTTAACAGTTTTTACGAATGATTTGGTGAACGAAACAGAACAAAATATACTCTTACCTAGCCTGAAGTATTATTAAATGATGCAACGGTTTACTCACGCGTATTTATTGGGAGTGCCCGACTAGTTTCGGACCCAAACGGAGTCCTTAATCATGAGCTGACGCGGCGGGGTCGCGAGTCGTATAAAAATATAGTCTGAATTATACCCCAGAATCGTTTGCGTTTTTTAATTTTTGACTAGGTACATAACATACATTTCAGTATAAGAGACACCAAAAGCAAAAGAGCAACTGAACTGAATAAATAAAACTGAACGGATACCCGAGACAATCAATTACCATTGAATTTTTTTAGTAACATCTTTAGGGATTACCTGAATTAACAGAAGGGTAGACAGCTAGCGAGACGAAGAAAGTGAAGAACACGTTGTACAGTTGTACGGCAGTTTTCCTGAATATAGCGCCGTAGGGGATGTGCTCCTTAGCGGCGCCGTTGGTCGCGGCGAGCGCGGGGTTCGCTTGCATGGTACGCTGTTGTAGGGTATCGTGGTAGCGGTAGAACCTCTGGAAATACAAGGTTAGGTTAGGTTAGGAAAATTAAAATAAAAATGGTTTGGTTTGAAATACCGAGCCCTGAACGTAAATGGCAAGTAACTGTTTTCTGTCATATTCAATTATTTAATTAGAAACCAATGATAAAAAGTAAGAAATCTACGAGAATAGTTACTAATATTGGAATTTCTTAATTTTACTCAAATTGCTATTAGTCAGTAGTGGGTAATAGATCTTCATCTTTTTGTTTCCATGGTCACTATATTAGGTTTAACTAGCCCAGAAACTAAACAAACTATTCCAAGTCTTCCTGTGTGGCGATCCCTAAGTATTTAGGACATTACAGGCCAGTATTATTCCAAACTAGATTAAATCAAATAATTGACAAAACAACTCACATTTAATGGTAAAGCGAAGTATGTATCGAAGCAGATGAGCAGAACGAACATGCCTCCTATGAAGTAATAGATGGCGGCTGTTCTGACGCTCTCGAAGAATTCTGACGACCAGTTGAGGAATACCACGAGGGTGCCGCAGATGTTGGAGCCGAGGACCACGGCGCCCGTGTAGCTGGGGGGCAAACGCGCTGCTACGCCGTACACAGAGTTCTGGAAGATCGCGTTGAAACCTGTAAGTGATGAAATGATAGATAAGTTTTAGTTATGAATTACTATGTTTTATATCATTCGTGGACGGTTCTGACCACGCTATTTCAAGAAAAAAAAATGGGCTATCAAAAGTATGTGACCATTGACATATTGACGTATACGTTTGGCAAAGGCCATTTTTGGGCACGGGCCTTTTCCCCTATAAGAGGGATTTGAGAATTGATCACCACGCTAGCTCACTGCCGGTAAACGATTTCCAATTCCAATATTTAGAACCCAAGGCTCCTTGCGATGTTTTCCTTCACCGTTTGACCGAGGTGTCTTAGTGTGATTCAGAAAGTACACAGTAAAACGTTGAAAAAGTCGCATTGGTACTTTGCCTGCGAACATTCGAGTTTGCATCGAACTTGCACTACATGCTTACAAAACCAGGCATATAATCGTAAGGACACCACGATAAAAACAAAGCCTACTAAATTATTACTTAGGTGTATAAAATTTGCTTTTCTGATGAAGTTGCAACTAAAATTTTATTTTGTAGTATGAATTGCGTTCTTAAACCCTGGAATACCTAATCATTTAACCATCTAAAACCTACAAAAGCACAAATCTAGACTAACTGAACCGATCTGGTAATTAAATAATAATGTCTGAAGTAATCTAGTACATATTCATTGACGTTAAAATTTAATGTCAGTATAAATGTTTAAAAAGCTAAAACTAATATAATCCATTGGAATAGTTGACCTAAAGAGCAGACAAACGAAACTGTGTCAATAGATCTGTAAATACATAAATAGTTTTACAGAAACGTTCAATAATCGTTAAACGTATACATTATTCGCGACTACTTGCCACGGCCGGCGTATAAATAACACTAATGAGTATGTTTTAGAAAATATATAGAGTAATAACTGACCCGTGTCGACGTCGTTAAGAGCTATATTCCGATTTATTTAAGCCTGTATGACAGTCGTTAAAAAACGTGGCTTACTATTTGGTTTTCAGTATACCCTGAGAAACACCGTCTCAAATTCACTTTAGCTCTGGATAATCTTTATATATATAAAAGAAAGTCGTGTTAGTTACACCACTTATAACTCAAGAACGGCAGAACAGATTTGGCTGAAGATTTGATAGGGAGGTAGCTTAGAGCCAGGAAACGGACATAGGATACTTTTTATCCCGTTCGACAGCGTTCCCGTGTGACTTGACATGAAACGTCAGTCACTATAAAACGTGGTATAACAAAAAAGAATCAGACTTGGAATAACAAAACGCAAATGAAAGCTATGTAATTGACGTAAAATGACAGCTATGTAATAAAGTATGAATGACAATTTGATATTTGTAAGACATCAATATTAAAACTATTTCTATCTATCTATCTATATATATAAAAGAAAGTCGTGTTTGTTACAACACTTATAACTCGAGAACGGCTGGACCGATTGCCATGGTTTTGGATTTGTTGGATTTGTTTCCGTCCCGAATAGCAGAATACATCTTAAAAACAATGAAAACTCGATATGTGTAATGAATACTTTCATTTCAATAAATGCTGATTTGTTTATTACATGTCAAACTTTTGTTGTCCATAGGGTGATACCAGGAGATCAGATAGTAGTATTTCATGAGGGTTGTAGCTGGGGGCACGAGGGCGGTACCAGGAGAGCACGTAGCCGTAGCTGATTAGGGTGATACCAGGAGATCAGATAGGAGTATTTCATGAGGGTTGTAGCTGGGGAGCACGAGGGCGGTACCAGGAGAGCACGTAGCCGTAGCTGATTAGGATGGTACCAGGAGATCAGATAATAGTAGTATTTCATGAGGGTTGTAGCTGGGTAGCAGGTACTGTACGCGTGAGAGTAGGGTGGGACCTTAGAGTAGGTAGCAGTCATGAGGGGATTACCAGTAGAGCAGTGAGGGTTATAGCTGGGTAGCAGGTACTGTACGCGTGAGAGTAGGGTGGGACCTTAGAGTAGGTAGCAGTCATGAGGGGATTACCAGTAGAGCAGGTAGCAGTAATACATGAAGGTGGTACCATTAAATCGGGGAATGGTAGTCAAAATCAAAAATAAACTAGAAAGAAATAAACTAAACTTGGCAGCACCCATGAGTTTGGCTCTAAGTTGCAGTAGATGTATATGAAGGTGGTTGCGATCTTGCTGAAGAGACGCTATTAGCATAAAAAACTAATTCAATCGGCAATATTAGTAAATCATGTGTTTCTTATTTACAACCTATATACAACTTAAAATGATTACTTAAAAACAATCAGCAATATTATCATCGACTCTAAGGCGGTACGAAGTCTGCCGGGAAAGCTAGTAAATGAATAAAAGCGAGTCGAACTGGACTTCGACTTGCAAAGTCGATGCGTCAGCTCATGATTAAGGATTTTGTTGCTGAAACTCTAGAACAGCTGAACCGATTTGGCTTATTTTAGTCTTGAAATATTCATAGCAGTCCAGGGAAGATTCAAACGGTTTCAAAATACGGAAAAAAAAAACAAAAAAAGAATTGTACATCAGCTATTAGGCGGTACGTAGTTCGCAGGGCAGCTAGTATTAGTATAGGTATAGAGCATAATAATTAGAAATTTTATAATCTTTTTTATATTCTTACGCAAGACCAAAACCTAGTTTTCACGTGTATAAAAATAACACAAAATCTTGATTAGTTTTCTTTTTTATCTGAGTTATTAGCAATTTTAATAATCCTTTCGTCTTGATTATAGTCTAGATTGAAGTTATTTCTAATTTCCACGCTACATATAAATTTTAAGTAGCACGTGTATTAGACGTGCACGCATTTTAGAAAATTAATCATTTTTATTAGATGAAATGTATGTTCGTCTGCATAGTAACTTAACAAAATATCTTCAAAAAAAGTTTGGTATAAGTCAAAACAGCCAACGACTGTTAATCGACAAAATAATCTTCTATAAAAATATGCCACTTGATAGCTTCTTTGATAAATTAAGACACAAACAATGTAATGATAAACGCCCTAATATATCAATGTAATAACTTACAAATCCCTTTCAATCATACTGATGGTATTAATTAAATAGACCGCTTGAAGGCACAAGCATTTCAATTCAGTTGTCGCAGTGAATCATTGGAATCCGAGTCCATGAGAATTATGAACTGTTATAGCTGTCATCATTCTGTTGTGAATGAGATAATGATATATGTATCTCTGTCATTGGTACTAGTATATGAGCCCTTCGTATATAAGACATGACTGACGTATAATTTTAAAATGTGTCATTTAGTGAGGGCCTTATTAACTGCCACAGACCAATTAAAATACAGATGTATACACGGCGAATTACATAAACGTTGGTATATAATTTCTTGCTACCGAGATAATTTATTTAAAATACGAATATATTGTGTCTTCATACATACACGATCTATTGCTTTTGTGGTCTGCAATATAATGATAAAAGAAATGTATACTAATGAGCGGTCGATGACCTAACGCTAGGTAGTTTTGGAATAGGGACCGAGTGAGACCGGCTCAATTGAACACGAATTAAAGACACTTGAATTTTGATCTCTTTATAAGATGGCTGCTATTTAGAACTTATGCCCTTGACTTTTAGGGTCAATAGATTTTTTCTGGACATCCCGAACTTGTTTTTGTTTAACCATTTATTTGATACATTCCTATAGGTAGTTTTAAGTTTTAATTATTAAAAAAAAACATTGCAACAAAATTTCTAAAGGGCTAAATATTTTGATATATCACTTAATGTGTTGTCCAAAGTTCATACACTGTGTTGTTGTGTAACCAGATGATATTTGAAAAGCCGCTCCTGATACCGCGAAGAAAAAAAATCGCAAAAAGTCATCCAGTCCAAAATTTGATCAGCAAATGTCTTGTTATGGACACCCCAACATTCCTTCAAACATTAAATGTAGTAATTTTTAAAAAAACACACCTATTCTCAATGAACACATTGGTATATGTGAAACCATTACTGGTAAACTTACCGTTTATAAAGAAAACGAGTATCATGGTGAGCCAGAAGAACGCGCCGGGCCATTCGGAGCTGTCGACCATAGCTAGTACAACGGTCGCGACGAAGATCGCCACTTCTATCATCAACGACCACACGATACGCGTTGTTAAGTTACCCCTGGAACAAGTAAAACAAAAAGTTATGTGGTGCTTTGGTAAATGGAAAAAAATCGCAAGAAATATAATATTTATACTCCATTTGTTTAGGTACTTATAAAGGTAAAAACTAAGAACAGAGAATCTAAACCTTGGTGTCCTTGGTGTACTTATAAAAACGGTTTTCTTTTAGAGTATAGGGAATGAAAAGCACTAAATGGTTTATTCGTCTCTTCATTCTACTGGGTATTGACGAGGAAATGACAGCCTAAAGTGACATTTTGCAGTTTTCGAACTGCTGTTTGTCGTTCTTGCCAACGGCTCTTATTCTAAATAGAAAGTATAAGAATAATACTCTATCAGTTATCAAATATCAAATTTTCTTTTATCTATTTGTTAAATATTGTATCCTTAATTGTATCACATCGTTCAGCGTATTTTTTTGGATCATCCATTCCTCAATGTCGATGTGTTTTGTTTAACGTAAATTATAAAGAGGGTTAAAAGCGTTATGACTATCACTCGATAATTAAAGCTAATGTCATGATATGACTATAAAATTAATTTCCGATATTTTTATTAATAATTCTGTTGCCTACTTGCAATCGGATATGGTAAACGGTATTTTCCCGATAGGACTTCCTATTCCCGGCTAGCTGGGATTAACTCAAGCTGATAACTCGCCTACGCCTTGTTGGTACATCGATTTTGCTAAATCTAGTAACTACGACATAATATCATCTTCCTGTTTGCAGTTAGAAAATTACAGGAAGAATTGATTTACCATAGCCGACATTAAGTATGTCGTACTAAGCTCATTTTAATAGAGATTAGTGGGTACAGAGAATTTCTTTCGCTTCATTACTGATATAGCAAACTTCATAGTGGCTCCCTCAACGGATCAAATACTTTCTATAATATAACATGAACCAATAAACTGGATTTTCCCAAATTGGAAGACATATAGCGGCACCATAAGGCGAAAAGGGATGACAACTGGGCATAAAAAGAAAAATTCAAATTATCCTCGGTTAGATAATTGAAAAGTATTAAAAAAATTTTGTTCCTTTTTCAGACAAACTAAAATTGACAGATTAAAGTTTAATAAAGGGGCGTAACAATATGGTAAAATTTATTCTCAATCGTGACGTCACGCGTAAGTTTTTTTTTCTATTCGCAACGAACTCAAACAATAATACTATTACGTCACTGGTCTTGTTATACCTACACAAGATGTCGTATCGACAGGAAGCCGTCCCAATCAACAGATGACCGCTTTAATTCCTGAACACGTGGATAACGAGCACGAATCATCTCGTGTCGAGTTCCGAGTGGTCTTTGTGTAATCTGGGAAGCACGTTATTTCCTATCCATAAAATTCCAACGTCATACTGGTGTCCTATGTTTTAAAGTTGGTGAGGTAGTAGGGTTAAAAACGGAACCGACTTAAAACATGTCAGTTGTTTTCCCTATGACAACGTTATTCGTGAGTGTAATCTGTAAAATGTTTGCATCCCAATTAAGTGCAAAAATCTATGCATATTAGACTAAAATTTAAATGGGAAAGGGACGACGCTTGCCGGATAATATCCTGGATCATAGTATGTGCCCTTTGGTTCCATCCAACATGCCCACGACGAATGTGAAGGCAGAAAAAGCAGTAGACCGTATGGAAAAAAATAAAGGAGGCGTTTTGAATACAGTGAGAAAGAAACGACTAAGCAAAAACAAGACTAATTAGACATCATAATGTACATTATGTCTACCTACTCTCCAAATTCCGTAGTTAGTAAAACCAGGAAACCTTATATAACCGCGTGGGCGTACAGTCGGACGCTGGTACAGACAATTGGACATTCGACCTCGTCTGTTCAACTGTCACAGAAATGTTTAACTTTCTAACCAACATTTAATTGGGAAACTCGATTCGAACTGCTATAATAATCTTGAAATGGTAGAGCAAGTTTCCAGGGAGCTGTCATCGTTGGGGATAACTGGGACATCTTTAACCAAAACAAGTCTGATCTAAAGCCAGCTTATGTTGCTGAAGAATAAACGGTTTTTATGATACGGGAAAGAGTTTTAACTCCAGCAGTAATCAATTTATTGAATGGATGGCGGGGATTTCAGAAAAGATTTTCACAAAGAAGAGCCAGGCTTTAAAAAATGCGTATCAGCATAAAAGCAATGCTTGTTCCAAGCAGGTATCGAACCCGCAACAGTGGTAATTGTTGCTTATATGACTGTTACTTATATTCTTAAGTTTTGCGACGAAGTCTTACACGTACGTGCCATTGAATAAACTAGTCTTTATCAGCTGATCTATAAGAATCATATAACATTCCCTATAAAACTAGACATCCAATCTCCCATCACGACAAAGTATCAAATATATGAATTCAAACTGCATTCAATAATAAAGGTATTAATCACCGTGTCGAAATAACCGAGCGAAGCAAACACAACGGTGCAGCCGATAATAATCAAATTAAACAGCAATACCCACGGACTAATATCCCGATGATACGGGTGAAACACACAACAACCTATCTGATAATCAACTCTATTACCTCGTGATAAGGACTATCGATGTATGCACAATAGCTGTTCAAATAAGCCATTAGCGTATATAAATTATTGATGGTGGTAACGGTAGGTGAGGCTGAAATACGCGTGTATTGGGTTTAACGCTGCCACTAGGTTGTGTGAAAGCCACTCGGCGATAATGTAAGTGGTACGTTGTAAGCTAGGCTACATGCTAAATCATTTTATCTACGTGCTTTGTGGTTAAGTATATGAAGATACCAAATATGGGATTATTTATGCGGTATAAAGTGCTTTAGGCATTGAGTACGCTATTGTTTATGTGAAGGAAGGTATAAATAAACAAAGAAGACAGTTTCCAATATGTTTGGTAATGCCAGACCGTTGTTTTGTGGTAAGTTCTATGATGAAAAACCATCATGTCATGACAAAATTGAAACAATTATCTTGAAATGGCAACATTCAAATTGAAATTCAAATATCTTGTACGAGAAGTAATCACTTCATTTGTCATAGTAATTAATCAGTAAACAGTAATTCGATACCGAGATCTCAAACCATCAAACTTCGTATTGAATATGGTTTATTAATTATATTATACGAACATTACTCTGATCGTCGACTCAAGGGAATAAAGTTTCTCAACTAAATCTCTAGCGAGATCCATTTGAACCAGCTTAATAACTTGACTAGTTAAGTTAAATGTACAGTTCAATCTGAGGTTTAAGTTCAAAGCTCGGTACGGTAAGCTCCGCTTGGCTGAATGCGAAAATACAGGAGTCATTTTAAAAATGTTAAACTCATAAAACCACTACGTTCTGCATGGGAGAAAATCAACCAGTCTGGACCTGTTTGCGGTTTTATATAAATTAGGATTTATTTAAATGTCAATTCACGGAAATAAAATGAAGTAATGTAGAGCTTTAACAAAGTAAAGCGATATAATTATTTTAATTGTAAAATATAGTCATTTTATTGGTATTATTATGTATTTTTTTAATAAAAAGTACTTAGTCTCTTTTTTAAGTCAATGGTCGAAATAACTAGAATTCTTGAACCTAAAAATGGCCGGGTACACCTTGTGGCATTTAGTCATCTGACGTGCAGGTGAAATGGTGAATACTGCAGATGTCTTATTGAATAAATAGTTTATTACACACACAGCTAAACAGCTCTTTTGTACCTTTGTTATTGTTACTTGTTACGATTCATGTGTAAGTTTATATGTAAATAATGCATACCCCGTCCTAACAAACACGTTGAACCAGCTGAAAAAAAGGTTCGGTATCTGGCTGGCCCAGCCGACGTAAGCCAGGAAGTGCTCGGAATACTCCGGCGCGTTCTCCAGCTTGTACTTGACAAAGTAATCCTTGGCCGTGATGAACATGTTCCAGGCTGTCAGCGTGCCGAGCCCGTGGAGGAGCAGCGTCAGGAATATCAGGTTCCATTTGTCTTTGGGAGGAGCCAAATCCATGGCTATACCTGGTAGAAGAAATATTTGTTAGCTTTGATATGTTTTACTGTTTATACCCTTTTGCCAAATAAGACGAAAACATTGATGAAAAATCGGGTACATAATTATGGTGTAAAATATTTTAACTCAAATTCAATAAAAACCCAATTCCAACAAGAGAAATGTTCCATTAATATACTAGTCTACTTTAAAATTTAAATCTTTTACCTATATCGGACATTGTTTCCATAAAACAATAAGACAATATTGTATGACAAGGGATAATGATCTATTAATCATCATCGAAGGCCATGGCCAACTCGTTTGCAAATTTTAATGTCAATGTTAACTTCTCTTTGGCCGCGAGTTCAAATCCCGAAAGGAATCTGTCTTTTTGTATTTAAAAAACAATGTCTAGGCCATTCAAAATAAATATGTGCTATGGAATTTACTGAAAATAATTTTCATTTTAGAACTTATATTTAATACTAGCTGTTGCCCGCGACTTCGTCCACGTGGTTAGAATTTTCCCCATTTTCCATTGTATCTTCGCTCCTATTAGTCGCAGCGTGATGTTATATAGCCTATAGCCTTCCTCGATAAATGGTCTATTCAACACAAAAAGATTTTTTCAAATCGAACCAGTGTTTCCCGAGATTAGCGCGTTCAAACAAACAAACAAACAAACAAACAAACTCTTCAGCTTTATATATTAGTATAGATTGAATTTTTTTAATTTTTTTTAAATGAATAAAACGAATTGTCGCAATACTTAGGTGCACACAAATTCACAGGAACCTGCATGTGTTTTAGTGAAGCTTTTATTATACCCACTTAAGTTATAATGTGACACACAGTTATATTTAACTGAAGACACTGCGTTGGGAGTGGGACATGATCTCATTGATCTACGAAATAACAACACGTGTGTTCAAGTAAGTGAAAACTTTGCTTGCGTGATTCAGGACTGATATGTTTCTCTCCGCACACGGTAGATGGCGCTTTTATTAACTAACTTCATAGTTCATCTCAAAACGTACTATTCGTACAATACCTTACGAGGGAATCGAACCCGTAATACTCGATGCAGAAAATCGAACGTAAACTCAATTAAGCATGAAATACATACAGTTGCGGACATCTCAAAACGAGCTGCCTTTGAGTATAACATGTCGTATCGTGTTCCATACGTATCGTGCTCAGCGTAACGTTAAGGACTGGCGCACATATAGAGGAAAACCGCTCAATTCTCTTTAATACACTTAAAAGTATGCTTTAAGGGTATAGATTGAAAGAGCATAATAAGAAGATAACGCTCCAGCAGCACTTTGTAGTTGTCATTTTATATCATTTTTATTTGCCTATCTTTGACTATTATATTCGAACGTTGTAAAATGGCTGTGGTGTTCGCTATATGTGGGCCGGGCCTAACAGTCGTGTTAGAATCCAATTACCTTTCAAGTTGAGCGTGTCATTGGGCAGGTTGGTGCCCTCCCAGGCCGGCGTTAGCTTCACCGGTTCGTTGCGAAGGAACGGCGCCTTCTCGTCCGCCGCATCCCAACCTAATAAGTAATAACATTCGTTTAATAATGGTTAGGATACATGGATTTTTTTTACAGTTTAGAGTAATGGGGCTGAGAAATATCAGGCTCTTTTGCCAGTCTAAAAAATATTCGCCACTTAGACCTACTTTTAAGCAATTTATTGTCACGAAAAATTTAAATAGGAATTCAATTGTGGTTTATATTGTAAGCAGGATGGAATCATTTTTTTTTTCAGAGTACAAACATAGTAATGTAATGATACTGTCCCACTAGTTTACTTTTCCAGACGTTCCCCGCGTGAAAAAAAGGCTTATCAACTCTATGACTTACAACTAACTTGTACAACATTTTTATTACTTTTACTTAGGTTAAGTGTGCCAAGCTAGACATAATTTTTTATCACTGTGCTAATGCGGTTACGCTAAATTTTTACCAGAGTTGTTTAGACATGCGGTAGCCAAGTTCAAGCTAACAGAACTGGTGGCATGGCATTATGTCTACCATAAACATGGATTAAAGAGCTATCTATAAGATTTATAGGTACGACCGTCATAACGTGTTAACATCTGCATTCAATGTGCGGCTTAATTGAAACGACAATAGAGGATCGTTCTCGGATCGACTCCAGCGATCTATTGTGAACCATGACTAAGTGGCTAGCTCTTTCTTGGTGTTATGAGTCTTTATATTATACGGACTCTCGAATGTATAAAGTTCTTATAATAAAGTAAGTAACCATCGTGAGCCTCGATCGGCTTATAGTCTCTAGGTAGAAACGCCTGGTAAATAAGTTTTTAAACGTTTGGCATTTCTTTACGTACCATATTTAAGTATTCAATGTTGCCAAATCGTAGATAGATACTTATAGCAGTTGCAGAATCCACGACCTTTAGGACTTTTGTAGATCAATTTTTAATGCGCCATTTCTTACAAATCCTACCCAAAATCTTTACTGGAGTTATCATACTTTTTATAAGACAATCTCCAGCAATCACACTTTTTAAATATAGCTTCATTTCTTTGTTTGAAATAGCATTAACTTGTTTGATAGTTAAAGCCTTGGTTTGTCCCTAATGACCTAAACTTAACCTTTCGTGCGCTCGATCACTTAAATATGTATATTGTAGGGTAAAGCTAAAACCGATGGAAATATGTTGTAAGAAGTAAAATCAATTTTCCTGTTGTAAAATGAAAACCGTGTTACTTTCTCTGATCTTGTTTTAGCACCTTTTGTTCTTTTCATACAATCTTGTCAAACATACACAGCATCTAATATTTAATAGCGGTTTGTATATGTATGTGTGTAATGTTTTGGTACTTATAGATTTTTGCTAGCAACCAACACCCTACTTACAGTCCTTTCGAATATTTTATTTATTAGTCGACGAATATGGCAATTTAAGTTTGATGTTTTGATTGCGATATTGTTCGTTAGATAGAATAATTAGAACAACAATAGTGACTCCATTTATTCTCTGTTTGACTCTATATTCGACTGTATAGCGACGGAGGCACCATGACACGAACGATTTTTCATTCAAGTGACGTTTGTACGTCGGTCAATTAAGCTCAAGTAATCTTTGGATCTATTGTAAAAGAGCAATTTCCATCGTAATTTGTCTCTTTAGAATGAAAAGCTGTGAAGGGAATCATGGTGCTACTTTGTGGACTAATATGAATAAACGTTTTTAGATTTTTAAAGTGCAATCCACTGAATATCGATCCTACACAAAAAAGTAAACAGTGAACTCGGAAAGCTACACCCGACTTAATTAAGCTCACATAAATAAACGTTGACATTACAAAGCGGGTTCCGTTATTATAAACACATCACGTACACAAACATCAATCTTGCATTACGCTACTTAAATACGGAAACGAAACGTATATTGTAGTTAAGCGTAGCTCGGTTATGTTGAGATACACGTGTTAGTTAGGATTTACAAGTTACGCAGCTAGGCAAACCAACAAACGTACTCAATCGATTTATGGATTTCATGTCAAAAAATGAGAAGGACAAAAGAATGAGTAAGCGGTTTCTGGTTACGATAAAATAAATAAAACATGACAAACAGTTTTCCAGTAAATATGATTTAATTTTAAAAGGGTGAGTGAGAACGTTGAATGAGAGCTCTACAAAATAGTTACTATTGATATAGCAACTTTCGATTGTATATTATGCAAAAAATCTGGTCAAGCAACGTTACCAAACCACCATCACTTTTTTTCTATTGGATAGAAAGACTTTGTTAGACACGTACCTACTGCAAAAAAAGTTTAGTCGATCAAATGAAGTAAATACAAGTAGGACAAGTTACAAACTATTACAAAGAAACTACTCATAAACTACTTTGGGAATCCGGTTTCTAATATTTCTTTTAAATACAGTAAATTATACAACATTAATCTTTAAACTTTAATACCATAGAAAATGGAGAAGTGAAATTACTCTGACACAGCGAGACTATTAACAGATTACGATCTACATTAACATACAATAAATTTGACAAATTTAATAATCTGCGCCAAGATTTTTATGTTCTTCTGCCATCTCGAGGAAAATCAAACAGCTTAGAAATTATAAAAACCCCATCGGTAATAAGTTTCATCCCTTCCCCTCCCCCCACGTTCCTCCCCCACAATTTAAATACTCCTTTCATACAGAACCAACTTAATTGAAATCGTCCAATCCGTTCGGGAGCTATAATGCCACGGGCAGACGACATCAACACTACGACAGGCAGACACGTCAAACTAATAATATCACAACAATAAATATAGATACAGTGCCCTCCCTGTGCATAATACAGAATATTTATACTTTACATAACATAAAGTTATAATGTTCAGCAATAACAAACGTTTAAAAGCGACAAGTGCATGCCAGCAACCCTCAGCCCTCGGCTACACAAGGAGGGCTGCAATGGTCGTTGTTCCGCCCTCTCTACTTTAGCTCGCTTACAGAAACAACATTTTATAATGGCCTGTTTAAAATACGTCCTAAATGCGGGAACGGCGTAGAGAAATATATTACTTTTTGCATAGTAGTTTAGCAAAGAACTTTGCAATGAGATTTTACGGGTTTATGTAAAGTTTATAAAAAGAAATACAACTACTGGTTAAACTGTTTTCGTTTAAATCTCGTAAGGGCGATAGCCTCTCTAATCTCCTATTTCTCATATGTTATTCCAGATTTATTGAAAGCTAACCTATCCCAGACCAAGGAAGCCCAAAATACAAAGACTTTGGAGAGAGAGAGACTTTGGAGACTTTAGAGATTGGAAATCGATCAAATGTATTTTACAGCCTCGTGATGAGATTTTAAATACGACAAATTACCTGAAAATGTCCCGCTCTTGCAATTAACATAATTGGATACCTACTCGTGAATGGGCGCACATTAAGATTAGAAATGTAAATGTACAGATTTATATTACAGATTGAAAATCACTGTCCTATACCTTCCCGTCTCTACATTAAGCCGTCGGTCTATTTGCTGAGAATTGTTCTTAATCCGCTAAATGAATTTCGATTCGGTTTTCACGGATAGAAAAGCGTTTAATGAGATTATGTTTATGTAATAAACTTACTTCGTTTGGAATGTCGTAATAAGAATATATATGAAATGTATTTTTATTTGGTTAAATAATAACCGAAATCACTGGTGTGTAAAACCGAGGAGGGTCTCTAGCTAAAATATATCATGATATTTACCTTCATAAATTAAAATTTTTCATGATATACCACTTGCTTTACATTTTCCTCGCAAATATGTCCAATATTGGTGTATGTTTGTACATGACACCCAATTCTTTACCTCAATGCACTGGATAACCCATTTTAAAACAAAAACACACCTATTTAGTAAATTTAAACGGCAACTTTTTGCACCATAAATACGACAGCAACAAGTAGGTCACAAACTTGTATTTTATAGTTACGGAAGCTTTTTATAAAAACGCTAAATGCACTGCGGCAGACTAATTTCCTTCACAGTATTAACGTAATGGGGACTAAGAGCGGGCTAACGTATAACGCCACGATCCAATCTATCGTATCGGCCAACAATAGCTGTATTATCGCATTCACTCGTAATAAACGTTTTCTCTTTATTTTTATCGCTTGTAAAAAGGTACTATTGCAAACGTTAGTGCTTAAAATAGGCTTTTATATGTCCCTTTCGCTTTGCACTTGGTAAAAATTATAATATTTTGTATAACATAATAACAAATTGTTTACGTTGCCTACTTTCGTAAAATAAAGTTTAAAGAGGAATTAGCAAATAACAAGATATATTATGACGAAGTTGAAACATTATCATATTTAAAAAAAAAACAACTTTGAAAATGACCCTGCATGTATAATATAATTCTCGAAAGCAAAAACAACTGGGATTTCGCTGCTTAAATTGTCATTTCCCAAGCGATATTACATTATTACGTTACTTTAGAAACTTATAAAATGTTTCTGCAGATATATCGCCTCATTTGCTAAAATATAACTCGATGCAAATAATTAAATATTCGTATACAGGCCCAACGAAATAATAGGTACGTTACCTAATATATCGTCCTACTAAGTAATTTGAGTATGATTTTGAGACATTCTTAATGATATCTACCACAGTCGCGAAGCCACAGCCAGACCACAAGCGAGACCTGTCCACACAGATTGTGTAACACTACTTTTATGAATATTTACACGGAACATGTGTACAAATGAAAATAGTAGCCGGCACCTGTAGGCTGTATAAATATTTATCTTGCGAGGGGAAAACTTTGGCACACTAGGGTTGCCATATGTTAGGGAATTAAGCTCGTTTTTGTACGCAATGCGGTGCCGGAGAGGGCCAAAATTACTTTACAAGTAGTAGGCACATAGTTTGTAAATCGCTGCTTGCTTTTTGAACAATCACATATGCACACCCACGCAGTGTGAAAGTTTAGTATAATTCAATGATAATAAAACACGTTTATTTAATACTGCAGTTTGGTGTGGTAAGATTAGAGATATAACACTATAACATCAGCAAGATCAAACAAGATGGAAATCCTAGGTCAAATATTCGAGATAAGATACTTCGAGATTTAATGAATATGTGTATACTCTCTTAATAAGTATTATAAACACACTATAAACGAATGTTTAGAAATAACATAAAATATTAAAACGATTTTTATAAAAACTACGACACAAAGATGCAAATCAATACATTGAAAGTTATCGTAGCAACAAAATTGATTTAGAATTAAAGGATTGCGTAATAAAATGTAACACAACAAACTGTAGCGTTCAAAAATCGAATATCTCAATTAAACTACTTACTTTTCGGCCGATTCGCATTAAACGTTCCATATTTAAACACCATCTTGACTTTTTTATTTTTTTTAGATATTATTTATGAACAAAACATTAAATTAACACTGGCAGTCAATAAGTTAGAGACGTGTTCTCGTTAGGAACCACAAGACAACTGCAAGGGAACTAGTATTGCCATTTGACAATATAATATTAATTATAAGTAACACTTATGCGGTATATACCCCTCTTAGACATCGATCTTATATGTCGAAAGAATAGGAAGAATTGAATTATGTCTTGTTATTCGATAAGTTGGATAATTACTGGCAACTTTGGAGGCTTTACAAACGGTAACCGGTTTTGGGAGTTGGTAAATAGTTATACATATTTATAAGCACGATATAGTATTGCTTAGAGGCTAAGTATTGGACGCGAAGATGGTTCTGAGAATGAATAACTATTTGACGCTTGAGATTACGAATTCGGGTTAACTTAAAAAAACTTTTATTCAAGTGATTCTTTTAATCTTTAAAAATATTTTGTTCTTAATTTATTATTACCGTGTACTAACTAAAATAATACTAAAATGACTACTAATTGTATAATTATTACACTACAATATACAATATTACGACCCTTGGTTATACTTTATGGAAACAAGGATATAATATATGCGGTTTAAACGCTTCATGGTTTGTATGCAACAGTGCATAGTGTTTAATGTTTATAGTATTCAAACACATGCCGCATACTTTTAATGTGTAATGATGTATAAAAAAAGAATGAGGGCTGTCCCTGTGTGTGTAAAAAAGAAAAATAATATTTTTAAGATTTTATAGTTTCTGTTTGTTTTTGTGTCTAAAAATAGAATATTGTTATGTGTACATTACATTAACAAACTTCCTTAATAATTTTGTTGTTTGAACATTAACTCCACACTTAAAATACTTAGGTATGTAATGTCCTGAAATCAAAATGCGTAAGTTAAAAATTACCAACGAAAAACTCAAAAGAAAAATACACTACCTTGACACTACCAAACACAAACACACCGACAGTTTGAACTAAACAAAACATATTATTTAGTTAAAGAATCTCTCAAATTCTGACAACAATTAAGGTTAATTAACATAGTCTTATTATCGCAGCTGATTACACTAGTTAGGAGTTAGTTTATCTCGGGTAATGCAGGCGAACAATACTTGGCGGGTTCAAAGCAGTTATGTCAAGAAACACCATACTTCAACGACTTTCAAAGACATGTGTCGGACATAGCAATTATTATTACACTTTTGTTTCTGTGTGTGTTTTACAAACAGCCGAGTGTTTGAGGTCACCGCGCCAAACCTACTGTGCGCATCGTGTCTCGGGTTCGATCCCCGCGTAAAATAAGTAGTTGTGTTATCCACGAATGCTTGTTCCGAGTTTGGGTGTGATTATGCATGTGATTTGTATGTTTGTGAAACCCCCGCGACACAAGGATTAAGTTATTTAGTGAGGGAGTCGTTAAAAAAACAACAAAACAAAGACTAACGTACTATGAATTAATCAGCTATTGTAGTTAGCTCTGTAGCCACCTATGGACAGCTTAGTCTGTTGTAAAATTAAAATAATAGTACCTTTTAAATTATAAAACTATTTATCTTTGATTCAATCGTAATCTCCTGTCTCCGAAATGACACTTTTTACTTATTTCTAAATTTCTGAGTGTAATGCACTGTTAAATATTCCGTTATAATAAATATACTAGTAAGTATGCAGGTGAAGTGTCATCTGTCGCAATAACATACCCGTATACGCCCACGATATACTATTGAATATAAATCTGAATGAGTTATGTTGTATTTCCGTTGTTTCACACTTTAACAAATTAATTTGTTACAATTGGAATATACATAAATAAGATACCAACAGTTAGTTAATAGATTAATTAGTTAACACGCTACTAAATGACCAAATGCATTAAATTAACCGTGACCTAATATTGTTTTTTATAATAATTTAATAACACGTACACAATAACAATGAAATCAAAAGTGTAATTAACTAATTAAACCGTCAACTCGTTAATTAATAAACAGCACGGTTTAATTGAAACAAATATTTGATAGAAATCTCAGTATAGCTCTGATACATTTTCTGTTTAGTGTGTAAATGCGTTTACAAATCTAGTGTCAAAACCAGTATGTCAATTCATGATCAAAGGTTTTTTTTAAACGACTCCCGAACGACACCCTTGTTTTGACTTCAACAACTCGCCTATCCGTGCAGCCCCACTGACCTTTTAGTATTTTAATAATCACTTAAATTGAATTTTATTTATTAGATGCTTCAAGTAGATACATTTTCTTTGCTCTCTAAACTTGACTGATTCTAATAACTGCAACAACTAAGGACAGAGATATTTAAGAAGAGAAGAGAGACTTTGTTCTTCCGTAAGACAGAAACGGCTAAAAGAAAGTTGAATATGGTAACCCTACTCGTTATTATAGGTCAGCGGGAAGGCGGAAACGAGGTAGTATGAGATTACCGAGATTGAATGACTACGGGAGACTATACTTTTGTGAAAGCTATTCATCCTTGCCGAAACGAAAAGCCTTACCAAAGTACAGGAAAACCTACCCATATGGCAAAATTAAAGGATGGAAAACCAACCTTACTGTATTCAAATAAGGACGATGTTAAAGTCAGAGTGTTGTCAGTATTGTGAACCCGATGTTACCTTTTGTTTTCTAAGGGTTTGCCTGTTTGAGAGTAAAAATCATTTTTATGATGATCTGTGGAATACAGGTCGGATTACATTTCATATTTCATCGGAGGTCGAACCTTTTTATTGGTTCAGTGACGGATTGTTTACTGTAGGTTGAGGTTAGAGCTTTGGACTTACGTTATTTGATCGGTTTGATTTGTAAGCATATTTTTTTTTATATTATAATCATAAAGTTGTATATTCAATTTACCGACGTTTTTAGTGCTTATGTTTGCCCGTAGCTTTGCCCGCGGGGCTATCACTATGACGATCACTACCGCGGGGGTAAGACAATGTGGAGATTGAAATCGGCAACAGCATCCTTCATCTCATTTCATAGAAATTGGTCCAGCCGTCTAGGCTCACAAACATAGCTTCTTATAAACTTACGCCTTTACAATATTCACGTGATTAGCAAGTTATTGGACAAAAATTTTGCATACAAAGCATGTCTAGCAAAGCAATTACCAGAGAGATTTAATGGGTGAATAGGACATAATTACAGGGAAAACAATTCCATTACGACTGGCTTTTATTTTCTTAAGCACCAATTTAAGTTATCGGTATAGACCTTGATAAGGTGTGATTGTTTAAATTAAATTATTCTTCAGTATTTTCTCTGCATTGTTCTTGTTGTTTTAAAGTGTGCTAGTTTCACAATAATAGTGTACAAGGGACTGGGATTCAGGCATTCAGTGGCTAGTTATTAAACTAAAACTCAAATAGAAGGAATTTTTTTATTAGGTAGAGCACTCTACAGAGTCAAATTTATACGATTTTAGTAATTTAGGTACACAATTGAATAAGAAATAATTACATGTAAAAATATCTATGAATATTCCACAAAAACACATTCCGATCCGAACAGAACATTCAAAAACAGAAAATTTGCATTTCGATAAGAACAAATCTTTATCAAATATGACATAATGTGATAAGAATTGACAACAATGTTATCTTGAACAATCACAAATAAACGGTAGGTACTACTGACTAGTATGTAGCAGCACTGGGCAAATTGCAGGACTATACTACTATCATACACCCTGTAAATGGTGCACTAGAGTACTTAATTTTTGATTTTTTTAATGTTTATGTTACAAACTTATAAATTTCTTACTTCTAGGCAAAGGTATTTGTACAGAATAAATAATAGAATACTTAATTTTTGACATTACGAGCAACAAGATCTTCAGATTTCATATTAAAAACGACTGGCCTTTATAAATACATTATAGCCGTTGTATAAAGGTTAAAAGCGACAGTAATTAAATGTAATAAGCGAAAACTGCTAGTCTTATTCATCAGTGTAATTATATTGGTGATTCATTATCATCTTAACAATATGAATAGTCAAATGCGATACCAAAAAAACAAAGTAATTACAACTCAATAAACAGAGGAGTAACAACAAATATTGAAGGTCGACAAAACCGTTTGCTGATAAGACAGGCGGTTGGTAGACGGACAGATATCCAAACAAAACTGATATTTTAACAAATAACATATTCAAAATCCATTCATGGGTATGATATTATAATAACTTTCGTGAGGAGGATTCAAAATGATCACTAACACGTTTTCATCGGGATCACCCGACTAATTTCGAAATCAACCGGAATAATTAATCATGAGTTGAACTCCGCCGCTGATGCCGTATCGGACTAGTGGGACGATGCCGTATCGGACTAGTGGGACGATTCCGATAACCATGGATCAGTACACCAGTATTTAAATAGTCTCTATTCACACCTATTTTTACTACAAGGCCCGTAACAGACTTGGTACAAATCCTATCATTGTCACCAGCTGTCCGCTATCCGATAAATCTGTTTAACAACCTTGATCCCATTAATATACGACCGATATCACCACGTAACGGAATCAGGTCAACACCACGTGAATAATCAGTATATTTATCTTAACGATATAATTTTCTGTGATTTAACATAGTAAATCAGTCAAAAATATGCATATTAATATAAAAATTACAATTTCTACAAACAAATTATGGTGATTATACATCAAAAATATTGCGTGCAATAGTACGATCGTACTAAATCCTAGAAACTAAGTTACGGCCAATAAAAATGTATCGCTATATTTATGGTTAACCCGGGGGAAAATATGAAATACACGGCTTTCGGGAGAGAAAAGTTAATAAACATTGGTTGTTGTCACCGGGATAAATGTCTGGCAACTGGCAAACGGAGCTGTGATAAAATGTTTCAACAAGTAAATGTGCTGAATGGTGGACTCATTATTGTGGACTATCAAGAGCTGTGATTTACGAGGTTTTTCTCGTTATTAACATACAATGAAGAGTATTGTTTCTAGATGGTAGGTTTACAATAGATGTACCAAATCTGTTCAATTCTTCTACTAAAACGATACTGTATATTACTGTTATTTCAGTGAAGTGTGATACGCAAAGCCACTGCGTTTTTTGTTTATGAAACCAGATTCATCGGTAACTACTTGCACAAACGTTCACAAACACATTGTACAATAAATACAGCTTATATGGATGAATATTAAATGATGTAGAAAACAAACAAATTTCTACATGACCAACTAAGTTTTTAAGTTCTATTCATACAACTGTACAAATACAAACAATCGTCTAACTTACTCAATAACCAAACGTTTTGAGAGCAGTCTGAAAGGGCACCAGACAATGGAAAACAAAGTCCATATTTTATCAAAGAAGAACAATAAATATTGTATGACGTCAATAGCATAACATGACATTAAAAGCCCAGAGACAACGAGAGTCCCGTAATGCAAAAATATAAAGAAGTTATGACCTACTTGAGTAAAACCTCTAACGATTTATTTAGAAATAGCAATGCCAGCGCGCTTGAGATAGAGGGCATACCGCCGTCTCAAATATTATTGTATTATCATACTTGTGGAAGCGTGACACAGCGTAGAGCTGCATCCTTATTTCACATTTGTAATAACATTAGGCTTCAGGTGTTATTTTTTAAATAAATATCCGATACACCTTTAACATTCGAAATACGACCATATAGAAATGGTACTTGTAATAAGAATACAAGAATTTAGGAGTACGATGTCATTCTCAAAATAACGCTTCGTTCGTCAAAAATATCAAAATGCTTTGTAAGAAGAAGCGAGAGGCATACGACACCTGGAATGCGTATCATGACCGTGTGTATTAACAATGTGATGTATTATGCATATTTACAATGAGGTATTGACATCGTATGTTATACAAACAGCGCGGAGCCCCGAAATATCAACAAGGGTAAAATGTGGAAGAAAAGGGTGGACCCCACTCATAATCCTTTTACAGTTTGACCCAAAATTAATAGGACCAGGAATATCAAGTCCACAACACATCATATTTCACCTGGAATATTTTCCCTTAATGTGATTATCTGACCGAGGTCGAAAAGTTTGCGTGTACCCGTATTACGCAAAATTCCACTTCAATCCCTAAGTAGAGAGGGTACTTAATTAAGGATATGAATAAAGTTGCCTATCTCGGAATCGATGAAAATAATACTGTCCTTATTCAGTAGGTAACATCCAGTAGCTGTTAACGAGCTGATAGCACAGCTTGTAACCTCATGTTTGGACGTGGCGTCATAAACCCCGACTGACAACGTAAATGTTTATCTGATAGCTCGCGGCCACATGCACCGTGTAGATTTACTAACTGTACTTTTACTTTGTAGTTGTTAGCTTAGTTTATATCTGACAGTTTAGTTCATGTCTAACGGAAATTGAGCCGCGTCACAGCTGAATAGATAAATCACACTAATTGGTGAAAATTTTCGAGACTACGATTGACTCATACTAATCTCAGCTAGTCAAATTTTAATCATAATTGGTGTAGTATAGAGATAGCCAATATCCTGGCAGCATCCTCGTATTGAGTTCTTACTCGATTTCATCAGCTTTTTTATGCACACTTTTGTATGACTTCCACGCAGGCGAAGCCGGGGGAATAAGCTAGGTGACACTTGACGCACAAATGCTTCATCTGATGAAGGTGTATTCTAGCACTAAGAGAAGCATTTCCCGTCAAATATGTCCGAACCCTAACCTCACTCGGTATACAGATAACGTCGCAACACTAGCAGCGTCTGTATCATTTGATTTATTATCTGTGCGCTGGCCGTTTGCTCCTAGTGTTATTTGATTAGATTGGTCTAATGAAGCTTTCAACTTGTGACCGTAGACCTAAAGTCAATTGAATGTGGTGTGCTTTACTATTATTGAACGCAATTTAAAGTATATAAAGTGTGTGATTATTGACGCCAGTCAGCCATATACTTTGATAAATTTTACTTAAATGAGAAGTATTGACCCTTACAACATCTTTAATGGAATGTAATATATAAAAGATACGTATTCATTTAAAATGCATGACCACAATACTTTTTAGTTGAAAAAACACGATTTAAAATATGAAGTAGGTACATAGTTTGCCTTTCGCAACACCATTTCCGCAAGAATTTTCCTCAATGAAGCAAGCAAGTAGCAATATTAATATAATGTAATTCTAATACGGTACAAGCAACAAACAATTCCGCGTGTTCTTAATTGAAGAGGTCACTATTTTGTCTAGTTATGCTCTTAAATTGATAGCTTTCGATACACAAGTATTGCTATGAATACGTTAACGTACACTCGGTATTTTTCGTGGAGTTTTAATTTAAAACATAGCCCTACTCTCTATTATTTCGTCTTACAGCACACACCCGAAATCTTTCACAAAAAAGTCCATGAAATATTTTCCTTTAACTTAATACTTACTAAAACTAAAAAGATACACCTGAGAAGTATTTAGTAACTTTAAACTCTGATTTCTAAAACGTTGATAAAGACGGAACCCAGGTTTTAACTTATCAATAGAGTTACTAGAATATAAAATGGTACAGGCTCTCAAGCCGTATTTTTGACGTTCGACTCCAACCAAATATTCTCTGTAGACATACTACAAACAAGTATTCGAGTTACAATGAGTTAAGATGTTATTATCTCAAAGCGCGCTCTTCACATTCTTGTACAAAGGAAGGTATATACATATAAATGTTCCACGTATATATATGTCACATAAAAGCTACTTCACACAAGTGGTATCCACCATTCCACCCACATAGCACATCGACGGGAGAAGGTCAGCTATTGTTTAGGAGCCGTACCAATAGACCGATGTACAACGTATTTAAAACATTCCAGGGCAGATTTAAAATTTCACATGATACAAGTAAACGAACTAATTTCTAGATAGCCAAGAATTCTAAGCAAATTGAGCTGTCACAACAAAATTTTCATCATCTGATAAAAAGTTGTCGAGGAATCCCATTTTATTCAGTTCAGAATAGCGTCGTTTCAGTACTTTGTGTGAAAAATGCACGATATGCAGATGAGATTCCTATACGTCTATTCTGACTCCACTGATAAACGGTGAAGGAAATCATAGTGTGGAAAACTGTATTGGATACTGCAGTAGGCATGTTGATCAAAGCTCAACCTTCCCTATGCGGAGGGAGGCTTGTGCCCAGGAGTGGGGCATCTATAGGCTGGTGCAATCATAAACTATTGCTTTCACCTTCATCCATACCTAGGGATTGATATTTAAACACATGACCGGCGTTTTTTAAACATGCTGTATGTAAGAGACATAATATTGGTATATTCTACAACAATGCTTAAGTCTCGTTATCCTCCACTCTATATAAAATAATAAAAATCGTGCGTTTTAATTACGATGTCACTCACTCGAATTAATTTTCAGTTGAACTTTATAATTTCGCGCTTCCATTTGTTCTGAACTTTTAAAGCTGACTTTTATCCTGCTTAGAATGTTTGAAGTTTTTCATTAAAAGTTTCTTTACATTACTTGAGAATTGTCAATATATATTATAGAAATTAAAATATCACGATTATACATACGTTATTAAGGATGCTTAGAGATTTAGCTTGATACGTCACAAATACACTAGAGTAGAGATGGTTTTGCAACTCAAATTCTCAAAAAACTTCTATACTTAAAACTCTTTACATACTGTTAAAAATTGTGGTCTTACTGAGCTAACTTCGGACTTACGTTATTCGCGAGGAGGTGTTAACTTTGTGTCATCTCACGATCACGAAAATGAAGAATAGTTTTATTGAAAATTCAAGGATGAAATGTGAGAAAAGGATTGCGTACAATATAAAAAGCCGATTGAATGCGAGTCGGGCTTGGGATACTAAGGGTTTTGTACAGATATGCTGAAAAAAAGAAACAAATTGGTCATCCATCACTTTTATGACTGGACAAACCGTTGTTTAACCTCGGTTTTGTTTGCGTAGCGGCTTCATCATTCAGAAATATTCTTCCCAAGTATTAAAATTCAATTTAACATTTAACATTCCTAAAAATAATAAACCGATAATGCATGTGTGGACGGTTGAACAAAGAAAGACGAAATATCCAATAAATATGTTAATTAAATGTAAAATGCACGCTCAATACATGTAATGCTGTGATTCACGTCCATTTAAAATACGGTCACATAAAACCGTGGCGTACAAAAGTATCAACAGTTTCATTGACGACCTCTATTCATTCAATATTTATATCAATGCGGTATCTTTTAAAAATACAAAGATTATAAATGCATTTAAAATACAAATTAATAACACTGGTCAAACACGAAATTTTCTTTTTAACACACATTCGATTTAAATTTTTAAAGAAGACAAAAAAAAACAAATTAAAAACTCGCCACCATTTTATTAAATGTATAATAGTCTAGATTTCTAGATGACGTAAAATTTAATAATATTTTGACGACGCTAACAATACACGGCGCTTATAAGACCCGATGCGAATTGCATATTACCCATGCATTATATTATAATTTCCTGCTGTCTGTATTAAGCACGATGGTCCATTGTTCAGACGACCACACGTGCTGTATTTCTAGTTATATGCGTATTTACGTATGACTATCTAAAGGCAATAGTTTAAGTCGTAAAACTAAGTTTATGTAAGTAATAAAGACGGTCATAAAGAAAACAAATTTGCTCTCGGTTTTGTAGTGACAATTTTAATGGATTATGTTGTTTGTTCTCGTTTTTATTGTGTTTGTTATTTAAGTTAATATTTTATGCAGTAATTAAGATTGTTGTCAGGTATTTGTTGTTACGCGTAGATGAACAATAGAGTAATGTAACAATAGAGTAGTGTATGTAAGTAATACGCGTAAATGAGGTATGACTTGCTCTATGCAGTGCCGGATTAAGACAACGCGTGACTTGTAGCCAATTCAGTTACTCGGCCAAGGGTCCCTTTGGTTTACTTTAGATTCTCAAATTCTCCTGTTACTTTTGCTGTGCTGGGTTACTTGTGGAAGAGTTAGAAGTACGAAGAGTGTGTAAGTGTAATCACAGGTTCATTTTATTTTTTACTACAGGTAATTAAATAAGTGGCAACTTTCTTTGTGCATGTAGGTAATCCTACGTCCTTGTTGACTTTAAATAACTCTATAATGACTGGAACAATTCTTTTCTTACTTATTATAACCATAGCATAATTTAATTAATGTCAAACTTAAAATACTCGTTTACCATGCATTGTATACAGTTTACCATAACCTACAGTAGGTTCTGGAGATATAACCGCGCTTATATAGAGAATTTACTGAATAAAATACAAACTCTTTAATTACGAACATAAATTAAAAGACAATAACTCTCATTTGTTTCAGAAAGAGAAATTAGTTTTACATTCACAAACTATACATGAATATCGATAGCGTGTTTAGTGGAAATAGTCTAAGAGATCTTGGCTTAGACAATGTGGACTGATAAATACTCGTATGTAAATACATATACACAGTACATATAATCATGCTTTTTACGGCCAACCTACTTTAAAATTGTTCACTGAACCTTTTGATAACATGTCGTAGGTATGTACATATAGCTCATCTTTCATTTGCATGACCAGTTTTTCTATCATTGCGTCAAAATCTTCGCTAATTTAGCACCCAAACAAAAGCCGCTTTATAATCTCGTCAAGGTCAATCGATGACTGCACCTAGAACATCTCGGATAACCTTAAATAGCGTGATCAGAATTCGTTCATGATTTCATCTCCGTAAAATTTTATGGGTACTGTCAGCAATAGAAGTCAGTTACTTCAATGAGATTTTCATGATTGTACGTGATCCAACTTACTGAATTACTCTTGTGACGTGCAACCTACTTCTAACAAAAACTACTGAGAATATTTGGTGTATTTGATGGGACAACTATTTCACGATAAATTAAAAAATAAT